>NW_024609835.1:132746557-132824338 GCF_016920785.2 Ixodes scapularis | reverse complement strand
ATATATATGGGTGGTTTCATCTCAAATCGTGCAGGCAAGAAGGGTCGAATTTTTAATTTCGATGAAAAAAATACATGTTATGGCGCCGTTTCTAAAAACGCAGTCGCCACAAACCGCAAATTCGTCGGAGTTTTTGTTCTCGACTTATGAATTTTTAAAGAGGCCGCGGCGAAAAGCAGTGTTTTTCACACCCGTCGTGGGTCGGATGTTTCGCTTAATCTCCCGCCGTGGATTTTCAGTCCACATTATATTATCTTTTTTTAAGCGCTCTGTGGACACATTTAAAAGACTCCAATACCATAAAATAATTTTAGGCGTTTTGCTTTTTTTCTGTAAAAATGTCAAAAACGCCCCCTCGATCAATTGTTGACGAACTTTAACAATTAATTACTGGCGATCTACTTGGGTTATATCGATATTTTCTATGTCCACGGAGAGCCCAAAACACGCTCTTTATATGTATTATAAAATGACTCGGCTGTATGAAATATCCTTTGCGGTACGTTTATTAGATTAACCTCCAGGTTAATCTAATAACAGAACTATTAATCGAATAAAAGGTTACCGCTATCTGTTTAAAAGCTCAACCCGATTAGCTATTTGTTCAGATTTGGTCTAGGTTAGCAGCAGACCGTTGCAAGCGCCACAACATGAAACTAAAAATGTATTTTTATTTTCTCACCCTGTGCCATAGCCTCCTCTATACTCACAAAGCCTGGCAGTTCGATGACAGAGCCATGGAGTGCCTGGTCGCAGATTTGGAGCGCGAGGATATCGTAGCACAGAGCATTTCTCGGGGAGCCATGTAGTCAGCGCACAGCTTTTGCAGCGGCGAAGACCCGAAACATGGTTTTCAAACCCGACGAGAAAAGAAGCGGTAGCCCGAGGAACGCGAGAAGCACGAGCGGACATTCCATCACTCGGGACGAGTGTGTTTCGGCGTCTCGCCGCAGCGGGGTGCCCGTTACATGTCTCTTGTCTGCCTCTCTACCTTTTCACTTTCAGCCGCGTCTCGTGGCGATCTGCCAGGCTTTATGCCTGCGCATCGCGTGCGCGAGGCCCGGGTGAGCACGTGTGCGCGCGGTGCACATGCACATGCAGTTAACGGCAATATGAGCTGGCCCATCATCTCTGCTTACCGGCATGGTTGTCTCCATACCACGTACTAGTCTCAATATGCAGTTGAAGATAGCTTGATTGAAGGGCTCACCTTTCTGAAAAAAAAGAAAGGTTTACAGTCAACATTTACTGTTTTTTTAAATATTTTCATTAGCCATCAACCTGACGCTTACCATTGCTGAATCTTCAGCATAAGCGTAGCACAGTCGCACGACGGCACAGATTTTCCGACTCTCCTGGAAATTCAAGGCAACCAGGCGCTTTGACAAATTGACAGGTAACTTGGGAGCTCTCATCCCTTTTTGCGTGTACGCGTAAGGAAAGCAACTGCGAGCGCACTTGCGTCCCGGCAACTCTCTGGTCCTCCACGTTCCCCTCCTCTTTGGTACGCTTTGTCAGGCTTATCCACATGATGCATCTTTTTAACGCGCCACAGTTTAGCGATACCGAGATTTCGCAAAATCGGCCCGTTAACACGTGGAGTTTGACGCGCGAAACCTGTGACGTATTGACTCACGAGAATTTCGCCAAAGCTTGTCATCTGCACCGGGAATACTAAGCGTTTCGCATCAAAATGATATGAAGTACTCACAGTTTGAAGAAACAGTCTGTTTTATTAATACCACTCAATAAACTTCGCCAGATTCGGCTCACTGGGTTTACAAGTCGTGCCAAAACCGGGAAAGACGGCAAACGTCAAAGAACAGGCGGATGATCTCGATGCATTTGGGGACATTTTTGCACCGCTAATAAAGAAAGTTATCTCCAGCCACCATGTTCATATGCGCTGCTTGCACTCGTCGCGACTGTTGATGAATCTGCGCCGCGCCGCCAACCCGTACTGCTAAAGCGCTGTTCACACACCTGCAACCGAGTAGGACCAAGACCCATCAACCGTACGCACCGCTTCTCCGCCTTTCAGCCTGTCGTTCGCCATGTTTTTTTGTTTTTCTTTAGGCTTTGGCTTGGGTACGGAATCGACCAAAAATCAGACTTCTCCAAAAGCTCGCTCCTCCTCGAAGGTCAGACGCCACAGCGAAGTCGAGCGGCGTTGGCAGCGTCCGCGTTTCTCCTTCGGGTGATTGACAGGCCTCACGCGCCACTTTCTTTTTTCGGAGGCGCGCCACTTTTTCGGTCGCGTTCAGACGGGGAATCCGTTTCCCGAAACCTAGTTTCGCGACAAAAGATTCGCCAACAAGATGCATCGTGTGAATAGAGCTTTAGTCGGCCATGAACATCCGTGCTCATGTTTAAGTTTCGGAACAGTTGAGTTTTTTTGTTTTTTTTTTGGCATTATTACAAAGATACGTGACTCTGCAGCAAAATAAATTCGAGACGTATTGCGCTCGACTGTCTCCACATTATAATATTGCAAAATGATAGCGCAAATGTCTTCACGGGACATCTCGGTTTTGAATCACGTCTTCAAGACTGGGCGCTCCCTAGTGATGAAAATAATTATCAGCTAATTATGTCACTAGCACAATGGCCTTTTCAGATAATTAAGAAAAACAAGTACGGGCTGCGTGAACTCTACTTCTGCTATAATTCTGTAACATTTGAATGTATACGAAAGAAACAGATGATTGAACTAAAATGGCTTCACCAGAACGTACTGTTCCTGCATTAATAAGGTTTCACAAATCCCACCAATAGATCGATCTCACCAGCTACAGTTAAAGCCCGTATAGCCCGAGAAAAGTGGCGCCATTCATTGTTGTGGAAATGCTTGAGACATGTACCGCGTGCCACTTCCGGGAAGAACATGGCGTCTGAAATCTAGCTGAGTGCTGCGCTGTGCCGCCATGATCTTCTCAAGGGCTGCACGACGCACCTTGCGCTACTTTTGAAACAGAAAAGGGCTTTATGTTGACGTACATGATAAATCTACGGAACCCCCATAAACAGCTTCGCTGTAAAAACAGGTTTTGCATAGGGCCAAAAAAACCCCGATAACTTTTTTTTTTTTTTTTTGCAGTTAGTTACATTTACATTAGCTATTCTAATAAGTTGTACAACTCGGCTATCAAGCTGCTCGTGAAAATTGCAGTGTTGGGTAAAGTACATCTAAAAAGTACTTGAAGTAAAGTACAGAGAGATAACTTTATTGACCAAGAAGGACTTAGTCTAGGCCAGGGGTGGCCAAACTGCGGCTCGCGAGCCGCATGCGGCTCTTTGCTGGTCCAAGTGCGGCTCGCGGATCCCTCGTAAAAGACCCCCCCCCCCCCCCCCCCCCCTTCTCCCCTTTCCGCGTTTCCCCAGGAAAGAAAAAAGAAGAAAGGATTTCAGAATAAAGCAAGTGCAGCTTGCAGTTTGGCAGCTTTCTACTCCCATATGTACAGTCGTACAGCCTTGTGCCCCCATCCGTCCAGTCAGACTCTGAACAAAAGTTAAGTTTGCTCCCCCCCACCCCTCGCGGCTCTTAGAAGCTCCGTGGTTTTGTTTGCGGCTCTTAGGCCAGGCCACCCTGGCCACCCCTGGTCTAGGCCGAGATCATTCGGTGGACCCCGGAGGCCATCTGGGGGCGACCGAAAGCGCCCACTTAATAATAAGGCGTTGGAACTCTTCATTCGAGTTGTGCAGTAAAGTCTCCCACTGGTCTGATTCGACTTTTGCTTTTAGAGCCTCTGGAGGAGGATTGGCACGGCAGAACCATAAAATATGTGCCAAGTCTGCCTTGCGAAAGGAGTACGGGTGATCGAGATTGGGTGGGGGACATCAAGTAAACTACAAAGTTAATGAAAAGTTTTGTACTTCAAGTAAAGTACTAAGTACACCGGGCGCAATGTACTTGAAGTAAAGTACTTTAAAAACAATGTACTTTCAAAGTAAAGTACAAGTTATTTTTAACACAATATTTTATTATGCCCTTTCATTCCCCTATTCAGTGTTTTTCTTTAACTGGTATGCATTGCCCCGAGGGTGACCGGTCAGTTATTTTAGAAAATGGTGGTGAATATTAGATTAAATAAAATGGCCACAAAGTAATTATTTTTGGAAATGGTGCTTAATTCAGAACCCCCTTTGATTTCTGAATTTCGTGCTGTTTGCACTGGCTTGCACCTAACTTGGTTAAAACGAACTAGGAGAGAGCATGACGGCCGCCCTGTAGCTTCCGCAAACAATCTTCTCGTGAAGGAGTGTACTCTCCTAATGAATTTTAGCCTCCTTGCTTGCGCTGATCGAGTGAGCTGTAGCGAGAGTTCGAAATGCTGTGGGAGAGCCGCCCCCGATACAAACAGAGCAATGCATTGTCTGCTCGCGTCTTTAGTGAGTGTAGAATAACCCTTCCAGTATTTCTTCAGAGTTTACAAGGCATAATTTTGCTATACAAATTTAACAAAACCAAATTTGGGGAATGTACTTTGAAGTCGGGAGTTGTACATTCCTTGGAAAGTAGCAGCAAAAAATTATTTAAGTAAGGTACAAGTGCGTACTCGGAGAAGTAGTTCAAGTAAAGTATAACTCTACCAAAACTACCTTAAGTAGTACTTTCAGTACATCATCCATAGAGTGCCCACTCGAAATTTGGTAGCGTCGGTTCAACGTCAGTGCGTTGTACGTCCAACAGAAGTTGTGGGGTGTCGAATATGTGACAAGGGGTGTAAAAGCCACACTTTTAGAGCGCAGCTCTTAGGCGCCCGTTTCCGGCTTGAGCGGCGTCGGCGTCGCCGTCGCCGTCGGCGTAACCGCGCGAAACCCTCGTAACCCTCGGGAGGTTTACGAGGGTTACTCTCGCGAGGGTTACGAGGGTAACCCTCGTGATCCTCGTGAGAGTAGCAACCCTCGTAACCCTCGTAACCCTCACGAGGGTTACGAGGGTTACTCTCACGAGAGTTACGAGGGTTACCCTCACGAGGGTCACGAGGGTTACCCTCACGAGGGTCACGAGGGTTATGAGAGTTACCCTCACGAGGGTCATGAGGGTTATGAGACCCTCACGAGGGTCACGAGGGTTACCCTCACAAGGGTTACTAGGGTTATGAGAGTTACCCTGACGTGAGAGTAACCCTCGTAACCCACACGAGGGCTACGAGGGTTACTCTCATGAGGGTTACGAGGGTTACCCTCACGAGGGTTGTGAGAGCTACCCTCACGAGGGTCACGAGGGTTACCCTCACAAGGGTTACTAGGGTTATGAGAGTTACCCTCACGATGGTCACGAGGGTTACCCTCACGAGGGTCATGAGGGTTACCCCCCTGAGGTCGCGTGACCCTCCGCTGAGGTCACGTGACCCCCCTGAGGTCACGTGACCCCCTGATTTCACGTGACCCCTCCCCCGCCGAGGTCACGTGACCTCAGGGAGTCACCTATCCCTCAGTACCCTACCATCCTATCCCTCAGTACCCTTCCATCCTTCTCCTCAAGAGCTGCGCTCTAATCCGGCGTTACAGGGAGTTGTAAACGGCTTTCATTTTTAGAGCGCAGCTCTTAGGGGCCCGTTCCCGGCTTGAGCGGCGTCGCCGTCGGCGTAACCAAGGTCATCCCAAGGTCACGTGACCCCCAAGGTCACGTGACCCCTCCCAAGGTCATCTCAAGGTCACGTGACCCCACGTGACCCCCTGAAGGTCACGTGACCCCTCGAGGTCACGTGACCCCTTCCAAGGTCATCTCAAGGTCACGTGACACCAAGATGACTATAGGAGCCAGCTCCGAGATATGAAATAATTTTTCTTCTTTTTCTAAGCTCGCTGCGCGAGCTTCCTGAGGCGCGAGAATAAAAGCAAACAGTTCGAGCCAGAACACCGTGGAGCTCGGACGTCTTTTCCACAAACTGGTGACCCGGAATCCGAAGGCCCCCGCCGCCTCGTACCACAGCCGCAGCCAACATGCAGAACCTGGCGCAAGACGGTGACACTACCGGCGACGGCGCGCCTCTTCATTCCCCCGACACTGCCCTCACGGCCATCCAGCTCCGGCTTCCGCCATTTTGGCCGAAAAATCCACGAGTCTGGATAACCCAGATCGAGGCTCAGTTTCATCTCCACCGAATAACATCCCAGCTGTCTCGGTTCTACTATGTCGTCGCCTCCCTCCCTCCGACCGTCGCCGACGAGCTGGACGACATTCTGTCCCGGCCTCCACCTGACGACGCCTACGACCACCTGAAGGGCGTCCTCCTCGAGCGGACGACAGCTTCGGAGCGCACAAGGATCCAGCAGCTGCTCACAGCCCAGGAGCTGGGAGACCGCCGCCCATCTCAACTTCTTCACCAGATGCGGCAGTTGCTCGGTCCCCAAGCCTCCGGCTCCCAGGACCCTATTCTGCGAGAGCTATTTCTCCAGAAACTTCCACAAGGAATACGTATGGTCCTGGCAGCTGCGGACGACATGCCGCTAGACCGCCTGGCGATGCTTGCGGACCGCACCGCTGAGTACGCTTCACCGTCCATCGCGACAATCACATCGCACGAACCGCCTGCCTGGCAAACAGCCCTTACAAGACTCGAGGCGCGCATGGAACAGCTATCCTGCGCTGTTGCCGCTGTGGGGCCGTCGCACGAGGCACCTTCCCGACGAACGAGGCGAGATATGTCTCAAACCCGTTCATCCTCGCGACGCACCTCACGGTCAGCCGACAGGTCGCTCTGCTGGTACCACAGGCGGTATGCAGAACGTGCCACAAGGTGCCAACAACCATGTTCCTGGTCGGGAAACCCCACGGCCCGTCACTAACAGCGGCAAGTGACTACGGCCAACACCCGAGCCGCTTGTTCTACGTCATGGATAAGATCTCTGGCCAACGCTTTTTGGTGGACACGGGGGCCGAGGTTAGCGTCCTGCCAGCATCACGACTAGACCGTCAGCAGACGCAGCACACCAGACCCCTACGAGCAGTCAACAGCTCTGCCATCGCCACCTATGGCCAGAGATCCCTCACCATCGACATTGGACTGCGACGACTCTTCCGCTGGGTCTTCATTGTTGCAGACCTTCGCGAGGCCATACTGGGAGCGGACTTCTTGGCGAACTTTGGCCTGGCCGTTAACATGCGTGGCAGAAGCCTCACGGATGCTACGACGTCGTGCACCATTCAAGGTATTCTTTCGTCATTTCAAGCTTCTCCGATGCGCCCTTTGGCGGCGTCTTCAAGATATGAAGCCATCCTCGCAGAATACCCTGCCATAACCCGACCGTGCAACACGGAGGTACCCGCCAAGCACGCCGTGACCCACCACATCATTACCAACGGCCCTCCAGTCTCTGCGAGACCTCGTCGACTCTTCGGCGAGCGACTTAACATCGCACGCAGAGAATTCGAACATATGCTGGAGCTTGGCATCATCCGCCCCTCCTCCAGCAATTGGGCGTCGCCCCTTCACATGGTCCCTAAGAAGGATCCAAACGACTGGAGGCCATGCGGAGATTATCGCGCCTTGAATACGTGCACGGTACCTGACCGGTACCCCTTGCCACACATTCACGATTTCTCCGCTGGCCTAGCTGGCACCAACATCTACAGCAAGGTAGACCTTATTAAGGCCTACCACCAGATTCCAGTCGAGCTAGCGGATGTGCCCAAAACCGCCATCACAACTCCGTTCGGACTTTTTGAGTACGTCCGGATGCCCTTCGGCCTCCGAAACTCTGCGCAAACTTTCCAACGCCTTATAAATGAAGTTACCAGAGGCCTTCACTTCATCTTCGCTTATGTTGATGATATTCTCGTGGCCAGCTCCTCTCCGGAAGAACACGAGCAACATCTGCGACTTTTGTTCGACCGACTGCAGGAGTATGGCCTCGTCATCAACGCGAAGAAGTGCGTTTTCGGTGCCGACGCGCTGGACTTTCTCGGCCACCGCATAACATCGTCGGGCATCCTACCACTCCAAGAAAAAGTCCGGGCAATACGCGAGTTCCCTCAACCTACCTCGCTTCGAAAGCTTCGCGAATTTCTCGGGCTAGTAAATTTCCACCGTAGATTTATTCCCCACTGTGCCGAAATTCTACAGCCTATGACGGACCTGCTGAAGACCAAGAAAGCGCCATCATCGTCACTTAAATGGACCGATGAGGTTGCATCAGCTTTTTCCGCCGTGAAGGAAGCCTTGGTCAACGCAACCCTGCTGGTCCATCCACAGACGGAGGCTGCTACCCGTCTCATGACCGACGCGTCCAGTACAGCTGTAGGTGCTGTACTACAGCAGCTTCTTGACGGCCAGTGGAGGACACTAGGTTTCTTTTCTCAGAAACTGAAACCTGCAGAAACACGATATAGTACGTTTGGACGAGAACTCCTTGCCATCTACCTTGCCCTTCGGCACTTCAGGTACATCCTGGAAGGTCACGAGTTCCACGTCCTAACGGACCATAAGCCCTTGACTTACGCGTTTCATGGAAATCACACAGCCTACTGCTCCCGAGAAATCCGACAACTCGCCTACATCTCAGAGTTCACGGTAGATCTCCGCCACATCAAAGGAGAAGACAACTCAGCAGCGGACGCTCTTTCCCGCGTCGAAGCACTTTCAGCAGTCTCTGGAGGTGTAGACTTCGAACGCATCGCTGCCGCGCAACGAGACGACCCTGAATTGAACAACCACCCTGAGACGCTGAAGTCTTTGGTGTTGAGGCGGATTCCCCTCCCTCACTCCACCGGTACCATCCTCTGCGACATGAGCATGGGACATCCTCGACCTTTCGTCCCATTGACACTTCGTCGGCAGGTCTTCGACCACATCCACAACATCAGCCACCCGGGCATCCGAGCCACGCAGCGACTGGTGACAGCTCGCTATGTGTGGCCTACAATGAACGTGGATGTACGAGGTTGGGCCAGAAGCTGCCTTCAATGTCAGCGCTCTAAGGTGAGCCGACACACTGTCACACCTTTGAGACCATTCCGTGCCCCCTCGGCACGGTTCGACCATGTTCACCTTGATCTTGTGGGCCCCCTGCCGTCATGCCGAGGCTTCACGTACATCTTGACTTGCGTCGACCGCTACACCAGGTGGCCCGAAGCCACTCCCCTGGTCGACATCACTGCCGAGACAGTCGCCAAGAACTTTATCGACATCTGGATATCCCGCTTCGGATGTCCATCCACCGTCACTACGGACCGGGGACGGCAATTCGAATGCTCGCTGTTTTCTGCCTTAGCCCAGCTCCTCGGCACGCACCACGTGCACACTACCTCATACCACCCGTCAGCCAATGGCATGGTGGAGAGGTTACACCGACAGCTCAAGGCCGCAATCACAGCACGAGATGGACGTCTCAACTGGGTCGACCATCTCCCATTCGTCCTTCTCGGCATTCGATCCGCCTTCAAAGAAGACCTGGAATGCACCTCGGCTGAGTTGGTTTATGGATCGCCGCTCCGACTCCCTGGAGAATTTTTCGATATCACCAAGTGCACTCCAACAATTCCACACCAAGTGTACCTAGACGACTTGAGGCACTTCATGCAAGAACTGAAGCCCACACAACCTCGGATGCCCCATTCTCAGAAGACCTTCGTAAGTCAAGAATTGAAAACTGCCACCCACGCATTCGTCCGAAAGGAAGTCAAGAAGAAAAGTCTCACGCCACCTTACGAGGGACCCTTTAAGATACTCGAGCGCACCGACAAGACCATGACTCTTGACATTCACGGACAGCGAGAAATCGTCGCCATGGACCGAATCAAACCCGCATTTCAGGAATCAAATTCTCATCTTTCATACTCGGAGCAACTTGTAACACCCCAGGAAACCAAGAAACCAAGAACTGTTTCATGGGCCACATAACTCCCAAAACCCTTCTTCTTCTTGCTGCCACCATTGGATCAACTACAATTTTATTTGTATTTCCGTGCTCCATGCTGCCAGGGGGGAGCCCTATAGGAGCCAGCTCCGAGATATGAAATAATTTTTCTTCTTTTTCTAAGCTCGCTGCGCGAGCTTCCTGAGGCGCGAGAATAAAAGCAAACAGTTCGAGCCAGAACACCGTGGAGCTCGGACGTCTTTTCCACAATGACCCCACGTGACCCTTTGAAGGTCACGTGACCCCCAAGTCACGTGACCCTTCTGAGGTCACGCGACCCCCGAGGTCACGTGGTCGCCTCCCCAAGGTCACGTGACCCCCAAGGTCACGTGACCCCCGAGGTCACGTGACCCCCAAGGTCACGTGACCCCTTCCAAGGTCATCTCAAGGTCACGTGACCCCACGTGACCCCCAGGTCACGTGACCCCTCTGAGGTCACGTGACCCCTCCAGGTCACGTGACCCCCAAGGTCACGTGACCCCCAAGGTCACGTGACCCCCAAGGTCACGTGGGGGTCACCTTTGGGGTCACGTGGCCTTGAGGTCACCCCCAGGTCACGCCTCCCCGAGGTCACGTGACCCCCTCCCCGAAGTCACGTGACACCCCCCCCCCCCCCCCCGGAGCATATTAAAGAATGAGGGGAGGAGGAGGAGAAGGGGGAGGGGTCTACCCTCCCCTCAGTACCCTTCACTCCTCCTCCTCAAGAGCTGCGCTCCAATTCGGCGTTACAGGGATTTGTAAACGGCTTTCACTTTTTTTTTGTGTGTTTATTTAACGGTCTACCGGTTCCGTCGCTTCTGTCCATAGTGCGGGCTGATAGCGCAGCGAACGACCGAGCGGACGCACAGGAAAAGGCGCCAGGCGTTTTAGGAACATCGTCAGCTGACTGTGATCTAGTAACGTTGCTCGCTGCTGGTCTGCGCGCGCGTGACGGCACGAGCCGTCTTTTGCACTCCTGCCTGACTACAGTGTACTAGAATACGGGGTAGTGTTGGGACCGGAGAGGCTTGCGGATAGGTGTCGACACCGGCGCATCGCATCGGCGCACAGCCCTGTGTGAAAGTACAAGAGTTTCTCAACCTGCCCAGTTGCAGCTTCCCCATTTAACTGCATAGGTGCCGTTGATCTAGCACAAGTCGCTTATGAAGGTTCACCTCACAAGCTATGCGCAGCAATGCTGTCAAACACTTCTCAAATGTAAACGAAAAACAAGTTTGCAATAGCTTTTGCTTGGGAAAAAGGCGCACTGCACAAAAGTCTTAAGATGCATGGGGTATCGATCGTTCAAAGTTTTTCTGGTCGATGCGACATTTATAACACGGTTAGGTGTACTGTACAGGATTTGTAAATATTGAAACGGTATATGGCCCCATATTGCTCAGTAATACCTACTCGCGTTTTAGTACGATACACAAGAGATTTTGAGGTTGAGTGCCAAGGTCTTACTAGTGGGTACGTGCTCTCATACTTTGCACTGTGCAGGAAAATCATGGATCATCACTAACAATACAGGTAAACAGGGAACGTGCACAAGCTCTCGGTTGTCTTGCTGCATGACCTCGAAATTTGGATCAGCTTCTTCCACGGGTTTGACTACCCTAGACTCGCCGTGTCTACAGTGTGGACAAGGGCAAAAGCGCGTGATTCTATATCATGGTGTCCCCGAAAACAAATTACAAAGGTTTTTTCAACGCAAAAAAAAAAAAAAAAACACGCATCACCGAACGTTTATTTTCCGCCCAAAGGTATCGGTAGAGGTACGAACGAGATGCCCAAGTTTCAACCTAAACCGATATCTTATTCAAAAGTTATAAGTGATTTTCTGTACATTCCAATGGGAAAATGGTGGCTGACAGAGCTCTCGAATACATGGAGCTCTGTCGCGTCAGAAACCGAAAATGGGCGAAGATGGGCCCCATATTCCCATTGAAATTTTCAGAAAATCATTTATACTTTTTGAACAAGATATCGGTTCGGGTTGAAACTGAGGCATCTGGTTCGGACTTCTAGCGCTACCTTTGGGCTGAGAACGAGCATTCGGCAATACGTTGTTTATTTTTGCGGTGGAAATAACGCTGTAATTTGTTTCGGGGACACCCTGTACTTGGGGACAACCTTATAGTACCAGTCTTATACTGCAATAAATTCTAAGCCGTCCATGGCTACGGGCTCCCGTGCACTCGCGCAGCTTGAGCGTCTACCAAACGCTCGAGCGCCACAGAAAGCTGTTTCCGAGTACAGCTCAGCAGATTCCGTTTTTGTGCGAGGACTCCCGCATATAGTATGTTTCGTTTTAAGTGCAAGCGAAACCTAAACTGCAATCACGAGCATGTTACCCTGAACGATGCACACAAGTGTTTACCTTGGCGATCTGAGGATTCAGCCTAATCGCCACCAGATGTTCCTTACAAGTCGCCATCATCTCGGTGGCGAATCTTGCAGATTTGGCAAACTGAACAGGATCTAAAATTAAAAACAAAAGTAAAGTTAGCAAGATTGCTTTGTGACCGGTAAACAAGACCTCCAGAATTCCATGACTCAACACATTATATCAAAAACAATCAAAAGAAGTTACGATTTACAAGATAGACCTTTGGCTATTAGGTAAACTTATGAACGGGTCTAGCTGAATGTCGACAGAGCTATCCTGGTGTTCGGTCAATTTTGCTGCTCTATCGGTTTCATCGCATCACTATATTTATTACTAAGGCCCGAAGATGTTGAAAAACACTAAAATAACTTCAGTGTCTTTTCATCAAAGTATAAAAACTCAAACCTCGCTGTCAGGGCGGTGGCGCCAGAGAATTGCGGAACGGTCAATGTCAATACAATGCAATGCCTCCGAGTTGATCTTAATCAGGTTGATATACCCATTGTGACACCTTGCGGACAAAATGTTTTACCGGGTTGCCAGAATACCGATCAGTCTGCACGCTGCACCTTTTAGGAACCCTGTGACGTTTTTAAAGCCGCAATTACATGTACTGCTAATACATCCTACAAAAGACAGTCTCCAGACACTGTCTGTATGAGGATTGTGTCATATTGGTGATAAAAGACTGTCTGCAGATATGTGAAAAGCGTACAAATGCACGAATCAAACATGCTTTGTGAAAATTCTCTAGCCTGTCTCGGAGAATGACACAACGCAATGGTTCAACAACACACGGACATTTAATCCCCGTTATCGTCCGCGCCGCGACACCAAGAGGCCGGAGGCGGACGATGGGCAGCAGGACTCATCGTCCTCCTGGGGGATGTACCGCGGCAGGATGCCGTCACTGCTCAGCAGATATGAGACCACGTCTCTGGTATACTCTCACGGCGACGGCTGCGCTTTCTTCTGCCAGCTGGTGTATCACATTCTGACAACTTTTATCGGACCAGCTGGACCACCCGAAACTCCTCTTTGCTCGCCAGGGTTTCCCACCGCGAATCGGGTGTGATGGGCGCCGGATTGGCCATACTAAAACTCTCTAATATAGTCTAAACTCTCATACTGGCTGCAGAACTATGTTTGGGCAGTGACGAGTGTTATTTGCATTCGGAAAGGACATTTCGCGATCCATGACCGCGAGCAGTTTTGCCATGCCCGATGAGCAGGAGAATCGGGGTACCCTCACTAGAGCGCTTCCCGTTTCCGCCGCGGGAGGGCGAGCAACAAGCTGGAGAGTGAACAATCGTCGAAGATGATACCACAGCTTCACTGGCCAACCACCTTTACAGCGTAGATTGGAGCCCCAACGTTTTTGCGGAGCAATGGACCTTTTCCGAAGAAGCGTTCTGCGCACGCGCGAGCGCCCGATCCCAAGCGGCAGAAGTCGGCACGAAAAATCGAGGAAATTCGGAAGGAGGCTGTGGATCAGCGAGTAGAACACGTAATTCCAGCATATATATAATTGTGTTATACAAAAAAAGAAAGCGAGGGAAAGAAAAACACGACGTTTGGGTAGACGCCACGGATGCTCCTCTTTGAAGTTGCGTTGGGCATGCGCCGTAGCTCAGAGAACGAAGAAACTGGTAGCGTAGCTCCCATTATGGATTGGTATAAGGTAGGTCACTTCCTCGATTTTTAGTTCGTGCAGCCACCGCCTCGTGGGTACGTGGAAAAGGTCCATTGGTTCAGAGGTTCCGTTATCTCGGCGCATTGCGGAATGAAATCTCTATAGAACGCAATCATTCCGAGATACCTCTGTAGGCTTTTGATGTCGTGAGGGGGTGGGTACTCCGGTATTGCGCGCAACTTATCTTCGTTCGGGCGCAGCGTGCCATTATCGACAAAGTCAAGAAGGTTGATTATAGGCGAGGCCAACTGTACTTTATCTGGATGAATTGTAGGGCCGGCCTGACGCATTCGTTCGAATATGATGCGAAGGTGCACGAGATTCTCCTCGAATAGTGTGGAAACACAATCAGCAGAGGTCTGCGAAGCCTGTCCTGCCGTTCAGCAGCTCGCACTCAAAAAACGTAAAAACTGGTATCTTCCGAAACCTTATTGCTGCTGCCAAATCCAAGTCGTGTCACCACCTTTCCGCAACTAGTCTTTCCAATCAGATAGGCCGCCTCCTCAAGGCAGGTCATCCAAACGACTTGATCGAGCTTACCATCAAAAGACTTGTCACAGGGCCTCAATCCAAAAAGCCGCCTCCAAGGTCCCGCTTCGCGTGCATCCCTTGCATTCATAACATTTCGCATCGACTGAAATCAATAGCTCAGGGCTTCAACACCAACGTGGTTTTCTCGTGTAAGTTTAAATTGGCAACTATTTGCAAAAAAGACAACTATATTATCCGTGTACGCTCGTATTTCGCGTTGCCGAGAACAACATTCACTAGGCGTTGAAAGCTGGCGGGAGAGGTTGACAAATTCAAGGAAAGGCGAGTGAATTGAAACAACTTCTTATTGCAAATTCAAGGAAAGGCGAGTGAATTGAAACAACTTCTT
Organism: Ixodes scapularis; assembly: GCF_016920785.2. Classification (NCBI taxonomy): domain Eukaryota; kingdom Metazoa; phylum Arthropoda; class Arachnida; order Ixodida; family Ixodidae; genus Ixodes; species Ixodes scapularis. The sequence continues at coordinate 132,809,530 of NW_024609835.1, read as the reverse complement.
ATTGCAAATGAATGAAGTCTTATAGGTATACCAGCCTGTAATCAACACAAGGCCTTGCTGTGCCGTCCTTCTTTGGAGCAAGAACCACCGGCGAAGGCTTTTAAGTCACGTACTGCGCCTGTGTCGATTATTTCCGTGAGCGCCGCATCAAGAAGTTCCCACTTGTGAAAAATGTCCCCTCCCCTCTTGGGAAGGGGGGGGGGGGGGAGGGGAGGGGAGGGGAGGGAGAATTTTTTGTATTGGTTCGGTGCCGTAGAAGATCGGCTTTCCCAGGTTTTTCCGTGACCATCGGCGAGAAGAGCTGCAGCTAGGGTGCCTACATGTTCCCGCCGCTCCGCTGTTTAGGGTGGCGACAACGTTTGTGATACCTCTTGCCGACAAACCAGTGTTGCCTACCTCGTTACCATGGCAGCCTCCGCTGTTTCGTCGACCATTTTGTCACACTCGCCAGTCGTGCGCTCGCGCTACTCCGCTAATCCTCGTTAGGGCTAGGGAGCGCCCACCGCTCTCGTTCCGACGGCGAGGATTCGGCGTGCGATGCCGGTCTGTTGCGTTCCATTTTGTCGAGGGGACTCACGTTTCGATAAACGCAACGCATACTTCCTGCTCGCAACTTCAAAGTATGAAACACCGGAATAAAGAGAGCGACAGCCACGACGACCGCCATCCCGCTGAGCCTCCGACTCGTCCGACTCCTCTTATGAACGGAAACGGAAGTGGCCTCACAGTGTTGCCGGTGTGTCGAAACTACGAAAACTCAACGTTGTGTACGTTTAGCCAAATAAGAAGTGGGTCAAAATGGCGGTGGGAGAGGATCTGGGAAAGGGTAACAAGAAGTTGGCGCCACCCTAAAGCGGAGCGGAAACATGTAGGCACCCTAGCTGCAGCAGGGGCCGGAGCTGCTGCTTCTGAGAGCTGTTACGGAGACACTTTTCCACCGCCTTGTTCGCACTGCCTGAGAGCAAAAAAGCCTGTCCCGCTAAGTTAAACGAAATCGCGTCCTCAGAAATGGAGTCCTCTCGTCTGGTAAATGATGTTAAATTCTCGTTTCTCAATCGATAGGCAATTCGAGCACAATCTAATGTAATGCCTTCCGCTACGACGATTTCTCGACCGAGGATCATGGGTACGGGTAATCCAAGCAAATACACAAACCGTCGCCTTCGTTTCTTGCTGTAGAAAAAAACATCACAGTCTTAGTGGCGTACCAACCTGTTTTTGAGTGGGGGGGGCAAACCAGACGCCCCCACCCCCCCACCCCCCCACCCCCAGCGCCGGGGGGGGGGGGGGGGGGGGGGGACCTGCAACCTCATACCGGCTATTTGGAACTCAATCTTGAAAACCTCGAATACCGCATCTCCAATAGGTGATATGTTTACAGCGATATCTATAGGAGTCTGGCGATTACAGCGCCGAGCACAGTGACTGTAATACGCGGCTCGATCGACCTAATTGGGGGATCAGTTCTACGTAACGCGGAGACGAGTATTACCGGTTTTCCTGGCTCGGGTATATTGCAGTCGGGGAGCGCTGGCAAAGGCCTCTGGGCGATCGGCCATCTACGGCAGTCATCTTTATTGTTGCAAAGTCCGGACTATCTGTGGACCTTAAAGGGATACTACAACGGAAATTTCGGCGATAATTGTTTGGTCTATATGTGTTCAAAAAAGCACCATCAAATCGAACATACCAATATCTTGTTAAAAAAGTCATGAAAAGGAATTTTAAAACGAATTAAACGATTAGCAAAGAGCACCTGGTGGATGTCGCTAAAGCCTCGCTTGTAATGCCCGTCTAGGAACCTTGGCAGCTAGTGACGGAGGTTGTCTCGCCTCCGGCCACGACGACAGAAGAGGGGCAGGAGGAACTCCCCTCTTCCCGAGAATGCCTTTTGTGTGTCGCAGAAGTCGCTATTGTCCCCCTACAAGACTATAGAAGATTAAGCCGTCACTCAAAATTTGTACAAAAGCAGCCGCTTCGGTGGCTGGAATGACTAGGCCATCCTCTCGACGTCAGCCTCGCCGTAGCTTTGCTCGTCTTGAGACGACCTACGTCACGATTGCGTTGGATGTCACGTAGTCTCCGCTGGGCCTTCTCCGAGCGCTTGCAAGAGTGGGCCGTTTATAACGAAAAATACAACCACCAGGCTCAAAATACAAACGTGCGATTGTCATGTATGGATATTGTAGATCTATTCAACCTATTTTTGAACACGACGGGAATATTCAGGACCTCGCGCCGGTCCACTTGAAGGGGCCTGCGTTAGGATTCAGCGGGGAAGCAAACGCACCCAACATCTTATGACCGAGAGAGGCCTCAAAGGGCCACCTGCCGTCCGCCCCAATGGCGGACGCGCCGAGTTTCTCATGAACGAAACCGCACTCAGCGGGCCTCCCGAGATCCACCGCAAAAGGGGACGGATCGGGGTTCTCATAGCCGTAAGAATCCGGGGCCGGAAAGGACCTTCCGCCGTCTGCCCCAACCGCGGACTCGCCGAGTACCTCATGACAGAGACCGTACTCAGCGGGTCTACCCAGATCCACCGCAAACGGGGACGCGTCGGTGTTATCACAACCGTGAAAAACCCGGGCCGCAAATTTAAGGACCGCCGAGTATTTTATGACAGAGACTGTACTTAGTGGGCCTCCCAAGATCCACCGCAAAAAGTGACGCATTGGAGTACTCATTACCGTGAGAATCTGGGGCCGGAAAGGACCTTCCGCCGTGTTCCCAAAGGGCGGACGCGCCGAGTACCTTATGACAGAGACCGTACTCAGCGGGCCTCTCCCGAGATCCACCGCAAAAGGTGACGCATCGGGGTTCTCATAGCCGTAAGAATCCGGGGCCGGAAAGGACCTTCCGCCGTCCGCCCCAACCGCGGACGCGCCGAGTACCTCATGAAAGAGACCGTACTCAGCAGCCTACCCAGATCCACCGCAAACGGGGACGCGTCGGTGTTATCGTAACTGTGAGAAACCCGGGCCGCAAATTTAAGGACCGCCGAGTACTTTATAACAGAGACTGTACTTCGCGGGCCCCCCGAAATCCACCGCAAAAGGTGACGCATTGGGGTGCTCATAGCCGTGAAAATCCGGGGCTGGAAAGGACCTTCCGCCGTTTGCCCCAACGGCGGACGCGCCGAGTACCTCATGACAGAAACCGTACTCACCGGGCCTCCCGAGAACCACCGCAAAAGGTGACGCATTGGGGTACTCATAGCCGTGAGAATCCGGGGCCGGAAAGGACCTTCCGCCGTCCGCCCCAACCGCAGACGCGCCGAGTACCTCATGACAGAGACCGTACTCACCGGGCCTCCCGAGAACAACCGCAAAAGGTGACGCATCGGGGGACTCATAGCCATGAGAATCCGGGCCGGAAAGGACCTTCCGCCGTCCGCCCCAACCGCGGACGCGCCGAGTACCTCACGACAGAGACCGTACTCAGCGGGCCTACCCAGATCCACCGCAAACGTGAACGCGTCGGTGTTATCATAACCGTGAGAAACTCGGGCCGCAAATTTAAGTGTGTGTGAGCAACCTTGGGATCCAAAGCGTTCACCCAGGTTGCCCGCCTGCTAAATCATCAGTGGTTATTTCCACCGCAAGGGGTCCAAGGGCAATTGGCTACGCGAGCTGCGCTTTGCTGCTAATAAAAGGCCGTTGCAGCGTATGCGCGGGGGCTCTTGGGATCGCAATCCGGGCGAGAACATTCATTAAACGTCTTTGTGTTCTTGAACCAGTGCGTTGTGTCATTTTCCGAGACAGGTAACAGCAAGGGAATTCGCACAGCTCCTAACATGTTTGAGACGTGTTTTTAGATAATTCTGCCACCATGTATGTCGCGAACACCGTGTCTTGTGTGTGAAAACCTTATTAGCGGCGAGATGTTTTGGTGGCGCCCTCCTATGGTTCGCCCTTGTGACGTCATTACCTTGCGAACAACAAGTTCGATGGTGTTTGTAAATAGCATGCTGGAAGCTTGATATCATTGCACTCTCAAAGGAACATGGCCAACATCGTCAAAATTAAAGTTCTTTCATTCCTCTTATTTCGTCAATGATAAATCCCCTTTCCGACGTCATAGTCAGCGTTCGGCCAATCGTGGAAGGCTGACCACAGCGACGCTTTCGGTCGCGCACGTCGCCAATACCATCATACAAAAGACAGTCTGCAAACAGATTTTACGCAATTCACCACGATATCCGACCATCCTTCGAATGTCGCATGGCAACGAATTCAAGGGAAACTTGGCACGCAGCATTCGAATTACAGATATAGCGGTGACTGGTATTTGCATACTTTTATATAATGTATAAGCAAAATAATAATTGGGGTTGTGTGGATATTTATACAGCGTGTAGTTGGTCAGCCATTTTAAAGTTGCGACGAGTCACACGATCGTTGTAGATGAGCAATTTGGCCAGTGCAGTACAACCGCTAGCCTGGGGTCTTTAACGTGCACCACGCAGTAGTGATACACGACCGCACGCCGGTACGATGCTCATCCAGATCGAAACGGGCAGCGGTGGGGATTGAACCCAGGATCCCTGGGTTCTGCAGCGCAAGCTTTCACTCCACGTGCTCCGAGCTGGTGTGCGCTAGCCCACTCGGCCACCGATCCTTTTTTTTTTTTTTTCTTTATTGTACTCGGCCACCGATCCCCTAAAGTATTCATTGGACGCCATATTTGTGGGTGCTGTTTAGAGCGCATGCTCAGAACGAGCTCACATCTATAGGCTGCTAAGACCGGCATTCTTGATGGTGCGGAATGCACGTTGCAAAAGAACTGTCGAAGCTCGCTATCAGCACGCGCTCAGCATTCGCGCACACAGCTATGGCCGTCAGTAAATACTGCGTATAAGCAGTGTGACACCGGCTTCAGTCTTTTTATGCACGCTCATTTATACGGTATGTATTTTGAAACTATTATCGGTTACGTAGTATATGTATACTTGCGCTACTTACATGCTGACAGGTTTTTGTTTTGTTTTTTATGTCGAAGTACATGGAGGCTTGACCTAATTTGTTCCTATCTCATTTACTCTACTCAAGATGCTGTATTTCAAATACCTTTTGAAGTATTTTGGTATCTTGCAAGTGCTTTTGATCGAGAGTATTTGATGCTGTATTTTCATTACATTTTTGAGTATCTTGACCTCATTATCTCAAATACATTTTTGCCATTCCGCCATTTTCCGAGTTTTTCGGTATGAAGTGGCGTGGACGTGGCGTGAGCAAACGGAAACATTCTTTCGAGTAACCAAATCCTGTTGCTAGCTCCGATAAGCTACGGTGACTTAGATTGAGCTCGTGAAAACATCGCATTTGTGCCAGTGTGACTCATATTTAAATCCATAGGTGATTTTTGTTTCCTAGAGTTTTCCTCAAAAGATCCTCAAGCAAAATGGTGGTTTAAGGGAAGTAAAGATTGCCACACTGAGGCGCGACGCAGAACGGGAAACGACCCACGACCACAATGCAGACTTCAGTGTCAAGAAAATAGCAAATTCAAGAAAATGAGAAGTGGACACAAAAAGAAGACACTTTTTTGTTTTTGTTGCTTGTTGTATATTTGACAACGCTACTGCAAAACGTAGATTTTTTTTCTTCATTTTCTTTGTGTCGTCAGTCAGGCACTTAATGCTCTCGCGAACACTGTCTGCTAGCGAACATTGATGAGCAAAGAACAGGAGAGTAAACGAACTACGAGCATGATGACCTCTCAAAATGCCAACGAAGCGTCCCCCAACGTTGAGTGCCTTTCTTAACGCAACATACTTGAAGAAGGTGCGACCAGTGGCGTGGCTATTATGTGGGCTCTCTTTCTTTATCCATTTACTAATTTCCGTATCCCAAGTTCGTTTATAGTGAACTCCTCATATAGGGAATATGAATTGTAGTTAAACGATGCGTCTAAGGTACGCCGCGGACGTGATATTCAGCAATGTCACAACAGCTGAGGCGACCTCTTTTATTTTCTTTGTTTTTGTCCCAGAAATGTTTTGTAACAAGTATCAGTGATATCGTGCTCCATATAGTTGGACTGCATAGAATAGCCCCCCCCCCCCCCCCCCCCCTTCGTTTTGTGCTGTTGCGCGCTGAGAAACCATTCTGGTAAACCGCATTTGCACAACCGTATAATTGTGTTCGTCACTGACGTCAATACAAATTACGAAATGCGGAAGTATCTTCAAAAGTAATTGGATTACATTTCGATGTATTTGTACTCTACTCAAGATACTTTACAGTGAAAGTAACTTGAGTAGTATTTTAAATACTTTATGAAGCAGGTATTTAGTAACTTAACTTAAATACTTTTATCGAGTATTTTGTCCACCACTGAACTGTCCTCTCTTTAGACCTCAGATATCGAATTCGTGTCCGATGCAATCGTACGATGCCTGTGTTCCCTTACAAGAGTTTGCTGTGCCCATGACGAGCAGCTTTTTTTTTTCCCCTGAATCAATGCGAGTGTCCTTGTTGGTATTAGGAATGGTCCAGAATTACACGGTAAGCAACATGACCCCTGAAAAAGAACTACGTATGTCTTTATTTCTCAATGGCGGTTGGTGTTGGAAGCCATTTTTTTAGCGTTGCAATGGCCACACTAAGCGCCTTGCGTGTATTATAGAACTTGACCAAAGGACAACAACGCCGAGAAATCCTCAAGCTTTAAATGAATCTTGTACCACTGCCAGATTTATGGACAATCGTAGAGTGTGTCTTCTTTTAGAAGTGAATGAGTGCCCCACTGCTTTCCCGCAATAGACTACTTCCAGAAATCCGTCACCGCGCGCGTTGCAATCTGGGAACCTGTGGGCCAGGAGCGGAACGCGTATGGGTTTTGCTTCCCACTGATTGCCACAATGCATAACGTGGCATTACGCCGCAATGAGGCGCTTCGAGTTTTAAAATAAATCGATTCGATTTATTATAAAAAGAAATGATATAAACAAAGTTCACTTTGTCTTCAGATATTGAATATCGAATTTTCTGCTCCCGATAAATTTCATGGGCGTTCTTTGTTTTCCTTTCGTAAGAACTTGTTGTTTAGTTTGTGCTACAGTGACTAGGCCCACCGAGAACCTTGATGGGCGGTAATATAAGTTAATCCAGCATTAGTTTCGATCGTACGGTATGAAACGAACCGAATGAAGGCATTTTAAGGCGCTAGTGTCACGTGCTGTCGTTTATAAATATAAAACAGCCGTAATCCAAGACACTGCTACCGGTAATATAGAAGGAAAGGACTACAGCCTATCGGAATAGCCCCAATTAAGCATCTCAACTTTGTCAGCTTCGCGTTTTGTGACTGAATACGGGGGGCAAGTTCGTCCGCTTCTTGCGCAGGGGGTGCGATGACGTCAGAATGCCGAGCTCTGATTGGCTCGACTGGAAACATAGTGGATCGCCGCGACCCACTATCTGAGCGTCGTCTGCTCCTTTGCAACGTCTTCTGCCATTCAACAGCTCTCTTACCTTTACGAGCGAGCTCCACTTCGCCTTTCAGAGAGGGACGAAATAACTCGAGCGGTACAATGTGTTTTTGTCTAACAACTAGCAGACACGTATCAAGGAGCGAGCGAAGAATGCTACCTCGCGTTTGATGAGTTGTTCAAAGATAACCAGCTAAAGGCAGATGACAGCCGATGTAGTGACTGGAAATAAACAAATGCGGCTGTGCGATTGCTATAGTTGGAGCACACCATGGCCCAAAAGTGCTCCATCGCTGCTTGTTCTCACATTTTTCTCGTGCGACTAAAAGGCTGTTTGCAATTAACATATTCGGGTATGTATGTGTGGCATAAACCTAAGTGGCAAAAGTCTGAAAAGCTGTGCTAATCCGTGGAAGAGAATCCGAGCAAGATCGATCGAGCTACCCGAGCGGCGTCGAGCGTATTGCGGAAGTTATGTCGTAGACTCGTTGACACCAAGAAGTAATTATTGTTTTATTTTTCGCGAAAGTTTATGGAAACTTAAATTTCTGCGCCCTATTATTTAAACAGACGAACACTTGCTCGGGGGTAATCCGATGGACTTCAATTAGCCCTCTGTATTTGCTCAAGCCACTTTTTTCTCAGGGATAAAAACACGCTGCTTCCTTCGGTGTTGCGCGCGGGCGGCCCCGGACATCTAAGGGCATCACAGACCTGTTATTGCTCGGTTTCGTGTGGCTAGGAGCCGCTTGTTTCACTAAGAAGGGTGCAAGGTGCAGGGAACCACGCACCTGTTTAATAGGCTAGACTCTGGAGTCTCGTTCGGTATCGGAATTAACCAGACAAATCACTCCACCAACTAAGAACGGGCATGCACCGCCATCCACCGAATCAAGAAAGAGCTCTCAATCTGTCAATCCTCCCAGAAATTTAAAATGCGACACACCGTGTGAATGCGCCCACCACATCCGAAGACGCAGCACGTTTTCATTTCCCCTGGTACCACTGCCCCTTGGACAGCGCCTGATCGGAGCCGACCTCTAAATCACACAGGACAGAAGCGGAACGTTCTTTACTTTTTTTTTTTTCTTTTTTTTTTATCCAGCAACTACGAGAAGGACCCACGGCTACAGCCATAGCTGCTACAGCACGTCCGCCATTGCCGACGCCGAGATGTTTACATCCGCGACCTCCCCTCCCCTCCCCCTCCCCCCCTTCCCACACACACACACTCTCCCCGAGGAGGCGGAGCTTAGTATAACCTGCTCTCACATCTCCACACCCACTTTCCCATGCGCAGAAGACCGAAATGCGCCCACTTGCAAGGCGCATATATCCTTCAAATTTTTTCCAGGCCCTTAAAGGGGCCCTGCGATCATATTTAAGCGTCTACCTTTTTTGCAGTTTCCACGTCTCTTGGGGTTCGGGCAAACCAGCGGGCACGGAGAGAGTAACTAAATATCAGTGCGTCATATTTTAACCGGACGACGCGGAAACCTCCTCCACCGACGAGGGCGACCTGCGGTACCGAAAGCGCGCAAAATGTGACGTTTTTGGTCCTGGGATTACTACTGGTCAGAGCCGCTAAAAGCTTCTTTTTAGTCGAAATACACAATATATGTGGCGCGAGCCGTTTCAATTATTTATAAAAGTAGTTTTTGTTCAGTATTTTAAATAAAAAAAAAGAAACGAATGCAGTTTATAAAGTACGGAAACAAGAAATGACCCGTCGACATACCCGCCACCAAGCGGTGGAAAAGGCGGCGCATACTAGAAAGGAGTAGTGGGATCAGGCGCCGACACGGAAAGGTCCCGGATGTACGCAGCGGCGCTGCGGCCGTATGGGCAGGAGGATCCGACCGGCTCCGAGCGTTCCGAAGGCCTTCGGCGAGAAGCTTTGTCTTGCGGTTTGGCCGTTTCGCGGTATGCCAGCGCAAAGTAGCTCCCATTCTGAACTGATCTTTACCCCGTGTTTGCTGTCGTTTGTGGCCAACGAAGTGTCACGCCGAATTAGTGTTTAATCGCGCAGCAAATGCCATGGGAGCCGCTCTGGCTGCCCGCTGCATACAGCCTGTCCAAAACACACTTTAATGGCGCCCTCTCGCGCCGTCGACACGGACTGCGGCAGCCATGAGCGCTTGATGAGCTCACTACTTCTCTTCTAGCTCACGGCCACTCTCAAGCAACCAAGGACGTCACGAGGGAGGTTATTTTTTGCTTGTTTTTGTAATTTTAATTTGCCTATAACTTTTAAAATAAAGGGAATTTGGAGAAAAGAAAAGTTAGACTAAGTTACTACGTTCAGTGCGCTCAGGATCGGTGCAAATTAAAAATTAGTAAAGAAGTCATTGCAGGGCCCCTTTAAGCGCGAGACACATGCGCGAAAAAACCATCCGATCCGACGTACGATCCGGCAATACGACTGCCTGATCCGAAAAATTTGGTCGCTTCAGACGTCGGATCGGCGATCCGACGTGCGTCCAACGCGCCAGATAGTTTTGCACGGCGGACGGATTGTCGGATGCGTCCAGCCAATGACAGCACAGCTAGCGCGAACGTCATGATGACGTACTGGGTCTGGCGGGACGAACAAGAAAACGGGACGGGCGACGGGAAGCCGGACGCGTGGAGATCCCGCTGACCCATTCGAAATAGATGGCCCCGGCAGAGAATGCACGCGCCAGCGACAACGAGCTCCTAACTTCGCTCGTGCAAGCTAAACCGTCAATCTGGGACCAGAGATCTATGAACGCGAACCTCCGCTGGAGTGCTTGGATCTCCTGGGCGGAGGCGAACGGACTGTCGTGTCGCATGCAAGGTCGGAAGCGTGTGTCTCAAACTGTCGCGTGCGGCGATTCGGAGCGGCGTTCGGACTGTCGGTTCGGACGTCGGATCGGACGATTCTGCCGTCCATGTGTCTCGCGCTTTATCCAACCGAGTCGCTCTCGTTCCCTTCAAGCGTCTTTTAATCAAAGAAGGGAAATTATTCCTCGACCTTCCAGATATTTTATACATTAAGATAAGAAAGCAAAATAAGGGATGTGGTTTCCCACGGAAAAAGCAGCTTCGCGGACACTTCAATACGCGCTGTGTTTCGGGGTCAATACAAAATAAAGCTGTAGGTATTCTTGTATTAAAGTTCAAACTTTATAGGGTAAACCAACCTCAGGAGCCGCGTAAGCACTAATTGTGTATGTCGGTCAAGCCCTAACCGCTAAACAACTGCTGACTGAGCTACGAGCCCGGCACTTTTTCTTTTTCATCTTAACATCTTAACGGGAGGGGCAGGGGCAGGTGGTGTGAGAAAGCGCGCGGTATGGAGAGGGGTGGAAAGGGCAAGAAAGAGGGGAGCAGAAACAGGTGGTTTAGAAAGAGCGCGCGGAACGATCAAAAGCAGAAAGGGCAGGAAAGCGCGCTTTCCTTCTCTTGGCGACCCAGAAAATTCAGCACAAAGGCTTTGTATCCGGGCGGCGCAGAAGGGAGGCGTGCGCAGCCTCACAAAGAGTGAATGGTGTGACATAATTTGTTTTCATACAGAACCATGCCGTGGGCACCACCCTCCTCAGGTACTGAAAAACTAATGGTCATCCGCACCACCCACCTATAAAGCTACCGCATTTTAACCGGATTTTAACTTTAACAATCAAATTTTCTTTTGCCTTGAATCTGTTTTATTGATTTATTCAAGGAGATCTTTAATTCATGTAGTTTTTTTTTTATAATTTCGCGTTTTTTTATTTGTTTATTGGCATATACCAAAAACACGAAACCCTAGTTATGGCGCTCTAGTTTGTTCTGTGGTCCACTACAAATGACCTGCAGGCCATGGGACAGAATGTCTGTAAACGTGTGCCTGCCGTGGTGAGAACTAAAGTTAGCAAGAGGAGCCACGCGTGTCTGACGTCGTGCCAGGCTGGATAGAGTAGTTGTTTCAGAACATTCGCTAATGTGCTCCGTGTTCTCGATGAAGTCTGCCGTGTAAAAGCGACGCTGATCAAATTCTGTCGTTCATAATTTTTTGAGGGGAAAAACAATCAACTGGTGACCATAGTAAAAGGAACAGCATAACGCAGAGAATGAGGTTAGCCTGGAACAACGACACTGACTCTTGGAAAAGTGACCATGTTACCATTCACCTCGCCCCTCCCTACTATACTTGGCGTCAACTGCGGTGTTAAGGCTAGCGCAGCTTTCATAGTTCTCCAACGCTATCAGAGCTACTCACATGCATGAGTGCGTGCAAATGAGACGCAAGAAGTCACGTGCTCTCGCAGCAGTGTGGGGCTACAGCACTGTGGAATCTACGCTAGCCGTGACAAGATAGCACAAAATAGTTGACGCCGAGTGTAAGTGCCAGCATCGACGGGGACGTACAGGGTCAGCAAATAGAACCGACACTGCACCATTCTGGTCAAGGTCAGTGTAAGGATCGACGAAGGCTCCGCGGGTGGGCCGTCAGCACCAGAGGGACTTCACTGGCAGCAAAACGGTGGCGTAAACATATCCCGTGGTGGGCGACCTCGAGAAAGAGGCGTACATTACGACGCGAGTTTCGGAACGTGCGTTTTCAGCCGAGAGAAGCAGAATGCGCGCTTCGGGCCGGGAGAACGCGGCGGTTTTGGCTGCATCGGTGTAGTCTGTCTCGCCCGCGTGTTGCGGTGCCCAGTGGAACGGCAACGTCAGACTACGTCTGGTGGAATCATTGACGAGGTAGCCCTGGTCGGTGCTATCCACACCAATGTCGGCTGTCTGACTCGCCTCGCGAGTTCTAGCGATAGATTGCTTACATTTGAACCCGCCTGACATTTTGCCTTGAGATATACGGAGATCGCGGGGTCTGACGCGGGAATGTCAGCAATTGTCCATGCCAAGAAAGTGAGTCGATTGGCAGTGGCCTTTCGGGCAGTGGTGAACGCCTGTCTGACGGCGCGTCGAGGATTCGCCGGTTCGCCAAACTGGGACGGGCGAACCAGTGATTTTAAGCGGAAACAAACGAGGTCCCCTAGTCAGAAGGCAGATGTCTAAGTATTTTGAGTGAATGAATGAGTTTGTGCTGGAGCTCGAGAGCTAACGCTCCGTAATCAAGCTCGGCCGAGTGACTCCGAGGGACAATGTCCCATTAATCGGAATTTAACCCCACGAGCCAGTGCAACTACCTCCCGAGGGAAGCAACTTAGTCTACGACGCAAACCACCCAGTTTCCCACAAAACGATGATCGTCGCCCCATCCGGACCTGGGCAACCCGAACGGCACAAGGTGACCCAGCGAACCCGTACTGTTACAAAGGTGCCGAGATCTGTGCCACTGGAGGAAGCCGTTATTCGAGCGATGGGAAGATCGACCACGACCACCAGGCTCAAAACAGACAAATCTGCGCTGGACCTGACTTGCACCAACCTCAAGCTGAAGGCACGACGAAAGTAACGTATCGCCAGACCGTCGGACTTCCTAATAGTTTCACTTTCAATTGCATGCACTCTCAGATGAAATATGAATTCGTACTCCCCGCGCGGCCAAGCCAGTGCCTCTCGCGACATTGCACAGAAACCTTGAGACGAGGTCGCTTTAACTGTATAATCGCAGAAATGACGAGGACACTTACTCAACCGCTTGCCACACCAGCGCATTTGTTGCACGTCCGACACGGAGTGATGTAACAGCAGTAGAGTCAAAACAACCACGACTCCGCGTGAAAGAGCCATCCTGCACACGATAAGTGCCGGTCACAGTGTCGCGTAGGCCGATCGAGTTTCTGCAGCTGCCTACCGAGCAGACAACCTATTTTCATATAATTAATTTTAGGAGGCAAACTTTTCGCGTGTCTTTGTTCAGGAGCTGCCCCAAATGTCGTTCCCTATGATGTTTGCAAATCCAGCGAGGAGATCATTATTTTTATGTATTATATGAGGCTTCACGAACATAATGATGAGCGGAGACAACGTAAGTTATCTCGACTCGTTTAATGGAGAGACAGCTTACGCTACGCCACCCTCTGTCGATCCTATACGTTGTGTTCTGTGCAGCGAAATGCAGACGCAACAGCGAAAGACATTTTGCATGAACGCCCAGGCGAAGAAATACCCATCTAAAGCCACGTGCTCGCTAGCGTTTCTTGCAACGCTGCGAAGGAACTCCAAAGATAAGGTGCAAAACATTCGCTAAGAGGGCCTGCAGCTGTTACACAGTTTTTGTCAGTTTGATCATCCGCCGAAATGGAAAAGGTGGAGCGGCAGACAACGGATGAGAGGATGGATGGATGGATGGATGGATGAATACGGCTGAGCCCTTTGGATTGGGCGGTAGCTTACGCCACCTAGCCATTTCGTTTTACCATTTAAGCTTAGAATATTTAAATGTGAAATCTATATTCACTCCGCAGTGCAAAGAAATTGAGGCTATGAAACCCCCTTGCCATCAGTGAATAAGAAAATACCTAGTTTTCTCTCGATTTCTGCCACCATTCACTTAATCTTTGCTTGGTAATCTCTACAGTCTTGAAATCCACTCTCCCTTCGCTGTCTCTAAAACCCAATGACTTTATTAAACCTATGTTGTCTTCGGTAGGCATAGGGTGAAGCCCTTTACAGTAGAGTATCAAGTGCTCAGCCGTCTCGTCCTCCTCTCCACAAGCAGTGCACACTGTATCCATTTCCTGGTACTTCACTCTGTATGTTCTGGTTCGCAGAACACCCGTCCTCGCCTCAAACAGCAATGAGCTTCCCCTAGAATTGTCATAAATGCTTTCTTTGGCAATAACAGTTTTTTTTTAATCTATAGCTTTCCAGAGCCGTCTTTGTCTGCATTCCCTCTAGCCACCGGTCTCTTTCTGTGGCCTTAACTTTCTTCTTAACTGAGACTTGCTCTTCCGTATCTTCGCTATAGCCCAAAAACTTTCCTCTTAATTTCCTAGTGCGCTGTCTCCACTTTGTGTCTACACTCCTCATGTATAAATAGCTGAAAACCTTTCGTGCCCATTGCTCCCCATCCATTTGCCTCAACCTATCCTCAAATTCTATCTTGCTCACCGCTTCCCTGCTCTCAAATGACGCCCATCCCATGTCTCCTTGTACTCCCTGGTTTGGCGTTTTGCAATGTGCCCCCAAAGCCAGTCTACCTACTCCGCGCTGTTTTATTTCTAGTCTCGCATGCACTTCGGATTTCATGGATAGCACCGCGTTTCCAAAAGTCAAGCCAGGCACCATGACCCCTTTCCAAATCTCTCTCACCACCTCATACCTGTTGTAATTCCAAAGAGCTCTATTTTTCATTACAGCTGCATTTCTGTTGTCCTTACCTATTATATACTTTTCATGCTCTCTGAGATATTCTGCACCATCACATATCCATACTCCTAGATACTTGTATTTACTAGCTCTCTCAACTGTAATATTCTGTATCTTCAGCCTCTCAACTTCATCCTCGTTAAAAATCATGACTGCAGATTTTTCGCTTCTGAATTCTGAACCTAATTCCTCTCCTTCCCTACCACAGATGCTCATTAATTCCTGCAACTCTGTCCTGTTGTTAGCCATTAGTACGATATCATCCGCATACATCAATCCCGGTAAGGATTGCTGAATTTTTTGGCCCAGTTTACTGTAAGAAAGGTCGAATCCAAGCCCACTCTTCTCTAGTCTATCCTCCAATCCTCTCAGATACAACATAAACAGTAAAAGTGATAACGGGCACCCCTGCCTAAGGCCTCGTCTTATCTCTATTTTCCCTGTCGCCTTTCCTTCCCATGCTATAATCACCTTGTTATCTTTGTAAATGTTCCTTAATAGTGCTGTTAGTCCTTCATCTAGGTTTAAGCTCTCCATTATGTCCCACAGGTTCCTTTGGTCCACATTGTCATAGGCACCCTTGATATCTAGAAATGCCAGCCAGAGCTCTGTTTTCTTTTTGCGCTATTTCTATGCACTGTGTAAGAGAAAATAAATTGTCATCCAACCTTCTTTGTTTCCGAAACCCGTTCTGTAACTCGCCCAGTATGCCCTCGCAATCTACCCATTCCTCCAGTCTGTTCTTTATAATCTGCTTTACCAACCTGTAAATAACCGGTGTCACGGTTATGGGACGATAATTCCTAATGTCAGACTTATCTCCCTTTCCCTTATATATCATACTCATCCTACTAAGCCTCCATTCATCTGGAATATTTCCTTTTGTTATCATGGTACTCACTACCTCCCTTAGTTTTGCCTTAGATTTAGGACCCAAATTCTTCACCAGCTTGATAGGGATACCATCTGTGCCTGTCGACGTGCCACAGGGGACTCTTCGTTCTGCCTTTTCCCATTCTCTTTGTCCAAAATCCGCGATGTCACAAACCGGACTGCTACTTCCTTCGGTTCTCCTATCTTCGACATGTACCCGTTCCCGAAATTTCTCCTCCATCACTGCTCCTATATATTGTATCGCATCATCTCCCCCTAATTGATCTCCCTGATGCGAGAGTATGAACCTCTGTCTAGCTTGCGTCGTTTCACCGAGTGAGTTCAAGTGCTCCCAAAACTTCTTGGCAGCGTTTCTATCTTTCTTACTTACATTACTCAACCATTCCTCACCCTTTCTCTGAATGTTCGCATTGATCAAACTGGATGCCTCTCGGCGACATGTTATAAAATTGTCCCATTTTCTTTTTACTTCCGTTTCGGACTCCCCACTACGCTTGGAATACCTGTGTTCTCTAGAGGCTTCCTGACGTTTTTGTATCGCTTGCTTCACTTCTTTGTCCCACCAGATTTTTGGTCTATGTCCTTGCTTCCCCTTTCGTTTACTCTGAACTTTGTCTAGTTCTTGAGCAAAAAGCCTAGTTAGGCTCTCATAGGTCCAATCTGTATACCGTTGCCCTGAAACTGCTGCCTCTATTCTTTCAACAACTATTTCCAACTTCGTCGCTGCAGAAAGTTTGCTTTGAATTATGTTGTCTAGTTTCAGCATTTACTTCTCTGGCAAAATTCAGCTTAATACGTTTGTGATCACTACCAAGACTTTTAGAACCTTCTTCATCTATTTTCATTACTTGTAACTTACCATATATTTTGTGTGACATGAGTACGTAATCTATAATTGAATGCAGATTGCCAGTTTCCCAAGTTATGTGCCCGTCACACTTCTGACTGGTATTACATAAAACTAAGTCATGTTTTTCCACCAGTTCTAGTAGTATGCTTCCAGTTGAGTCCGTATACCCATCCAGACCCTCAATATGGGCATTCATGTCTCCCATAATAATTATTTCGGAGCCATCCCCTAGTTCACTAATGTCTCTTGATATGCAATCAATCATTTTTCTGTTTTCCTCTTTAGCACCTGTCCCTGTTCATAAGTAAACAACTCCAAGAACTGTTGATTCCCCAGCGACTTTACCTTTCAGCCACAAATGTTCGGCGCACTCCTTTCTGATCCTTTGAAAGTTCATACTATTCTTAATAAATGCTCCAATATCACCTCCCTTCCTCGTTCCCTCCATTCTGTTGCATTCTTCCCGCACATAGTCAGGGTTGCAAGGTGGCTGCTCCATGTCTTTGAGATGTGTTTCCACAAACCCATACACCATTAAATCCTCTTTTCTTAGTTGCTCCTCTACCTCTTCCCATTTTAACCTATTTCTACCACCCTGCATGTTAATATATCCAATGTCTGATTGTGCTGTTTTTTTTATACCTGTTCTTACGTTTTCTCCTCTTTTTAACCCTGGGTGCCTCTCCTGACTTTGTTGGGTTTTCAGTTACTTCAGTGCCCCCAGGGCCCTCGGTCCTCCCAAAAAAGGAGTCACCGTGCGGCCCATCCTATCCCCCACCCTGTAACCCGTGGCCTCACTGTAGTGAATGCCATCTGCAAAAGGGCGGGAGCCAGCCTCGTACACTTCTCTGTTTACTTCCATTACGTCGTACCGAAGCTGTCGACTCATACCCTTAATTACTCCGTTGGCTTCGACAACCCTCCTCTCCGTTAACCCGGACTGCCCCCGAACTTCTGGAATGGTGCACACAACCACATGCACATTCTCAGACACGTCCCTCAGCTTACGTATTCCCACGTTTAGCCGCTTTCCGAGGTTCTGACTCCTACCCTTGAGCACATCATTAAGCCCCGCATGTACTATTACTAGGTTCCTTCCCTCCCGGTTATCCCACACCCCCTCACGTGCTGCGGTCATAGCATCCACCATACACTTCCCTGGCTGGACCTCTACGGTTACCCTTTGGTCTCCCTTCACCCTGTTATGTACACCCCTCCTAACCCGTGCTACGTTAGAGCTCCCCACTACCAGTACCCTAGATCCCCCTGGTGCCTGCGCGCCTTTGTCCTGCGACTTATCTCCTGTCACCTGACTGCCCGACGCCTGCTGCTCGAAGGCGCCATTGAGCTGAGTGTCACTCAGCTCTCCAGCGTCGTCGAGCCCGCCAGCCAACAGGCCGGACTCCCGACCACCAGAGACCCCAGCCTGCAGACTGGTGGTTCGTCCCGCTAGAACTGACACTTCCTCCTTTCTTCCCTCGCTACTCTCACTCGCTCGAATTACCCCTTCCAGGCGCTCTACCCTACTGTCACACTCCCTCTTACGCTCCTCTAACCCCGCCTTCCATACTTCCCCCAGCTCTTCCGCCTGCTTCTCGAGACCGACCCGCTGCTCCCTCTCGTGATTAAGCTGCCTAGTCAGATACCTGGGCCTCGAGACCCACCCGCTTCTCTCCTTCTGCCTTAAGCTGGGCCTCAATCTCCCGAACTCTACCCGCCCATTCCCCAGTTACCTGCTGAAGCTTCACACAAAGCCGACGCTCGAAACTCATCCCCGCCGCCTCCTCCAGGCTCCCGAAACTCGTCTCCTCTAGGTAACACCACCTCCCACACCCCTCGCACTGCACCAACCCGTCCCCACCCTTGTCATGCCGACCCAAATCAAGACCCATGTCTAGACCGGGAACAAACCGTCCCTTCCCGCCAAAAATTCAAACAGAGCCTACTTTGCGAAACTAACGTTAACTGCTGATGTTCAAACCTAATACTGCTACCGCATAGTCACTTCCAATCAACTCTCAAAAAAAGAGAGAGAAAAGAAGAAAAACTGGCACTTAGCTTCGGATGCTCGAGGAGAACCAGGAAACACGTCCGCTCACCGCAACTGCCGCTGGCCACGTTATTGGCGCCCCGCTGCGGCGAGACGCCAAAACACAGCGTCTCGCCGCTGCGGCGAGGCGTTGCGGTGAGACGCGAGGACCGAAAAGTGTGTTTCGGGTCCTCGCCGCTACAAAAGCTGTGCACTGACATCCAAGTTCCCAGAGAAATGACTTTTTGATGCTCTGCGCTACCAGATCCTCGCGCTCCAAATGTGCGACCGGATACTCTATGGCTCCGTCGTCGAACTGCCAGGCTTTGTGAGCATTGCCGCGGGCGCAGCTGGCCAAATAGGCAGCGCGTCCGTGGCCTAGCGGTTAATCAAACTTGGTTCCCAAGAGCCGAGGTTCGATTCCTGGCTACGGATGCACGTTTTTGTTGTTTCCGTAAATGTCGCGTTCTGGCGAATTCGAGAACCCTGTAGATTATTCTACGTTAGAATATTCTACGCGCCGAACCTTCTACACCGATTGTTCCAGTAGCCCACGCGTGTACATATGGGGCTCCGCGTGGCGGGCCGGAGTCAGTCTCGCCCCAGCGTTCGATCCTGCTGTTTCGTCGACTTCCAACCCCAAGATTCTGGGACACGATCTACTTGCGCCCTCTCTTGCTAGGTGTGCAATATCGCTGAAAAACAGTCGGATCTAGCGATCCGAATAAAATCACGCAAAGTTCCCCCGGAATTATTGAGATCATTGTGATTGATAACTTCAGGAAAATTTTCACCACTTCGTCACTCTTTCTCTAGGTTCCCAGGAAATGAGAGTGATTTCCCCCATAGACTGCCATTGAAATCTCGCTTTATTTTTCACGTTCAGTGAGTTAATAAAGCAACCCCTCAATATTTCAATAAGTTCCCGCAGGTATATATTCTAGAAGATTTATGCTATCGAAATATTCAAGCAGTTTTCATGTATATTAATTATCCCAGGTTCCCAGCGAGATAATTACACCTGTAGCTTCCGCCGCGTAAAGGCATCTTTCCAACAAGAAGAGGAGTGCTGCGGGAAAGACTACTTTACACTCGTCAGCAAAGGCGCACTTTTTGGCGATGTGCGCCTTTGCTGGGAACCTACAGAAAACACCTCAGACGTTTGAAAGTTCTTAAAACATGTACCCTGGTAACTGTTCAATATGATTCCCGGGGAACTTTGCGAGATACGTCTTGGTTGCCGAGATACGCAGCACTGAAGTAGGCTCCTTTGACAAGATCTCTCCCCGAAGCAGTGAACCGCGCATTGTTTGGCGAAGTGCGCGTCAGCTGGGAACCTACAGAGAACGCCTCAGACATCTGAAAATCCTTAAAACATGTACCCTGGTAACGGTTCAATATGATTCCCGGGGAACTTTGCGAGATACGTTTTGGTTGCCGAGATACGTAGCGCTGAAGTAGGCTCCTTTGACAAGATCTCTCCCCGAAGCAGTGAACCGCGCATTTTTTGGCGAAGTGCGCCTCCGCTGGGGACCTACAGAGAACGCCTCAGACGTCTGAAAATCCTTAAAACGTGTACCCTGGTAACTGTTCAATATGATTCCCGGAGAACTTTGCGAGATACGTCTTGGTTGCCGAGATACGTAGCGCTGAAGTAGGCTCCTTTGACAAGATCTCTCCCCGAAGCAGTGAACCGCGCATTTTGTGGCGAAGTGCGCCTCCGCTGGGAACCTACAGAGAACGGCTCAGACGTCTGAAAATCCTTAAAACATGTACCCTGGTAGCTGTTCAATATGATTCCCGGGGAACTTTGCGAGATACGTCTTGGTTGCTGAGGTACGTGGCACTGAAGTTGCCTACGTTTATGGAAATGATCAAACCGCTGAGTGTTTTGCCAAGGTACGGCTCAGCTGGGAACCTGTGGAAAAAAATTGCAAAGTCTTGGTCATGGTGACAAAGCTGAAGGGCACAGAATGTTCGTGCGCAAAGACGTTTTCACCAATTTTCAATGGACGTTTTGCAGAAATACGAAATCGAGAGTAAATGGATCTGTCACCCTTTCTCTCTTCGTGCTGGCCGAGAGGAGAGGAACGAAGGCTTCTTTGTATTTATCTCAGGGCGAAAGATAATCGTAAAGATAAACAAAAGTGGTTTAGAGGGAGCTTGATCCAGGTCACCTCGACACAATAGTCTATTCACTTGCTGAGTCAGTGCCCACAAACATGGCCGCCACACGATGAAGCAACGCTTTTATTCGAGAGCTCTGTAAAAAATACAAGAAGGCAAAGCAAACTCGCCAATCGGATAACCACTTTTGCCTTCAGCGGTCATGCTTGTGTGTAGTGTAAAATTATCGATCTCCTAACGTTAATATTAGAGGAGGAAACTTTGAACTCCGTAGCAATAATTTGTCGCTAATTATTTAATTAAATAATTTACCTGTGACTATTACATTGCTTCCTCAAATGCCCAAGAACAGTGGAAAGATGTTTGCGTAGCAACTTTTGATTCATTTTTTATACGTTGCTTTTAATAAATTAAAAACTCTTCTCTTGCCCTTCAAGATGGCCGCGGTGCGACCGCAGCCTTAATGGATGCTACGCGCATGGAAACACCAGGGCTTGCACATTTGAATTTTGACACCATCATACTACAACCGGGCTAACGCACAGATTGAACAGGAGTGCTCAGCGTTGTGCATGGCTAGGTTGGGACTCGTGCTCAGTCACTGCGCGGACGTCAGGGTCAGGCTCAGTCGCTAAGTTGGTAACGTCGGAGTGTGGTGACTTCCATTAATAAAGAGGGGACAGTTAACAGGCTTTCATTAGAGCATAGGTGGTGTTTGCTCGACGCGCTATCTATAGACCTTTCCAATAAACGCCGTCTGCGAACTGCCATTTTTCTTTGCTGGGCTGTGGAACGCCTTCTGAGCACGCGCAATAGCTCCCTTTGCGAAATATCGTACGCTGCGCCTGCGTCCACAGCCCAGTGACTCGGCATTTTTCGCCCGGGTGATAAGCGATGGAAAGGTGTATACTCTGTATCACTAAAGCCGTGCAGTGACGCCAACGCTACAGCCTCGTATGCCAACCAGAAAATCAAACGGCACTCTGCACTATCACTCTGCGGCGCATGAGTCCGCGTTGGCGGTGTTCGCTCACATGAGCAAAAAGCAGACGATGTTCGATCTTCTGATTCGCTTACGACGGCTGTAACTTTGGCTGTATTGCGCGGGTTTAGTGAGGCGGAGTACAGTTATATAACAGCTGAATTATGGAACTGATAGCGCATGCACGATATTTTTTATGGCCGTTAATTTCTTGTCGCTTCCCTCTTGACCAATCTTTGCTGAGTCGGCGTTGTTATCGACGATGAGTTTAGATTACGCTGGCAGCTTTCCGGCACAAAAGGCTGGAGCGATCACGGCTAATGCAATCGGGTCTTCAATGCTTGTGCGTTCGGAGACAAGGTCGCGGGACAGGATCCGGACTTCAGTGAATATTTATGAAGCGGTATGAAGGCATAACTAGTTTGTACCCATGAGCTATGCTAAAAATATTACTTTCCTTAGAACAAAGAGTTCGAGCACTTTGTATTCCCATTGACAGAAATTGACAATTCCGACGTTTTTTTTTTGTTTTTTTTTCTTTGTGTCATGTTTGAGAAAATGTCTAATCCATAAATTACGCTGGCGCATTCGCAGTCAATACACTCCACAATAGAGACAACCTCCATCGGTTTAACTATTTAACTAGCATTTTGATTAATGCCTCCGCAATTAGAGTCGAAATTGTCGTTGACTGAGTCATTGTAGGGAATCCGGGTGGAGTGCTGGCTGAAAAAAATAGATCAGCCGCTGGAATGCCGTTCGCATAGACATAATCTTATTGCGGCTGTGAGTTTTTTCTGTTTAGACACGATAGGCGCCTTTAAACCCACGTACTCGCTGTGTTTGTATCGTCCCTCATTTTTTCCCCAGTCTCGGGGTTTTGTCTAAACTGTTACTTGCTTAGTTTCATTATATTGCTCGCGATTACAGCGTAGTTACTTTACTACTGCTCTGATATTTATATAGTGAAATATCTTAAATTTTAATGAATAAATGCCTAATTTACAACTCTGTATTGATCTTCTATTCCAAAAAAAAAAATAGCTACTTCCAGTAGTTACATGTCAAATGAAGATTGGTTAGGCATGCGCCCTTCTTTCGAGATATGTTTTTCGAGGTTATATATGTTTGCTCAACGTATTAACATAAATATATATATTCTTTTACGTTGTGTTGTCGCACGCGGTTCCAGTATTTGTGGTACAATATTAAAATTTGCGGAGTAGCAACACCTAAAAAGACAGACATAGAATTTTTACATATACCTTCATGCTGGCAGTAATCCAGGCACAGATTAAGCAAGAATGAATACAGTCGTGCATGTAACATAGTACGCTGGATGGGATACATAAGATCTAATGGAAAGGAGAACGACCTAGATGGGGCGCTTTCTCGAGTTTGTTGTCCATCTGTGTTTGTTTTGAGATACGTCGTAGTACAAAATGCATTTACTGTTTCCCTGTAGTAGTAGTAGTAGAATATGTATGTATCGCTCCTCAGAAAACGATTCATGTCATCTTTTGTTGGTTAACACCATATGGGGTGAAAGGAAAGGAAGGGGGAGGGAAAAAGGTAACAACATATGCTTCGCCAGCCCTCATAGACGGAGAAACTCTAATAGATTCAACTATGTGTTTTCTATGAGAGCTTCCCATATTCGGGAGGGCCCATCCTTCGTATGATGTGAACCTCGTTTCCTCTTCGGGAGAGCTTATGCCACGCTTCGCGATATCGCGAGTCCCCGGCCCAGTCCCTTACGAAGTGCGAACATATCGCCAGGGCCCTACAGTGTTCAATGTTGGGGGCGATTCGTAGGTCGTCTGGGTCCGTAGGTCTGCAAAACCTTGTCTGCCTGAAAAGAGTGATTATAGGTGATAGCTGTCTTGGTCTGATGCCGCCTGAGAATCACCTGTTCCCACCGGCTCTAGCCCGGTGAAATTGGGTGAGAATCTGGTGGGAGGAGGGAGATTAGCCTGAGTTTGCAGGCTAACAGATCATCTCTCTATGCCTCGTCTGAGACCGCGCTATGCCGGGCCTATCTTCTCGCGGTTCGAGGAACCGCGAGTGAGTGGGTACATCCGTACTGCTGCGCAATCGCGGTGTTGTTCAACCTTTTGTTTCCCGGATTGCCCTCGTCACCCGAGATCCAGTCTATGACGACTCGGTTATTTCACGAAGCTTCGAATTTGAAGTGTGACGCCGGCCTGCCAATAGAAAAGTGTGCATTTTCTGAAGGCTTCTGGCGAATCGGTGCACATGAGTGATTTGGGTCGCTGGTGACTGTTTGTGGCTTCCCTGGCCACCTGTAATATGGCCAGCCGCTTTGCCGTCTTCTGGATGCTCGCCTTGTGTGTTTCTTCTCTCCTCGTTTGACCGCGGGTAGGATGGTCCCGACTCTCAAGGGATGCACGTTCAGGCTCGTTTGTGTCCGCGTCGGTTTAAGGGACGTCAGCGTCATCTTTGACTTGATGAAGCTTCTTTATGTGATCCTCGCTACTGTAATGGCGCTCCTTTCTCTGGTCTTTGCCTTGGTTCGTGGAGATCGGCTTGCTTGTAGAGACGTCCCTCGTTTTCCATGGCGACTGTTGCGTCACCACGATTGTCCTTTTCAATTTTACGCAGGATAAGAACAATGGTTGAGGTACACACAACAAAAAAAATTAAAACCACATTCCACTGTGTGGGCTCGAGCTCGTCGCTCCAACCCCTATTTTGGTCACGCGAGAACTTGGACACAAATTTATTTCCTACGCTTCGCGCATCGTGAATAATCGCCTTGGGCTTCTCGGACCAATAATAAACAAGCAATTTTTGTTTGTTGCCCCCACGCATGAAGCAGCGTGGCTGTTCGATCTTGTCTCCACGACATTTTGGTTGCACGTCAAAATACCCCTAGGTTTTCTGAATAAATCATCAATCCTTCGCTGGGTTGTGCTATACTTAGTTTCACCTTCAGTCCGAGCGCAGTGGATGCTACGCGCCGTCCCAGCCAATCCAGCGCCGGGGCAGTATCGCGTGATCTTGAGCTCCGCGTGTCGCTCCGCCCAACCACAAGGTCACGTTATACTCTCCCGGCGCTGGATTGGCTGGGTAGGCTCGTAGCGTCCGCTGCGCTCGGACTGAAGGTGAAACGAAGTATAGATGCTCTGCGTTGATTTGGCATGTAAACACAAAAGAATAAGGTTCTTTAAAACAGGGCCGGCTTGCTCGAACTAAGGCACCCTAGCTCGAACCATTGTCTGAGATGGGACTGTCTGAAAGAAAGCACTGCCAAAGCTAGCGCATGAGCGGAGTGGCGCGTGAAGTCGCGTCTCAAATGCTCACGCGCCCCGTGTTTGGCAGGCTTTCTTTCCTTCACACGGTCTCATCTCAGACGCTGGTTCGAGCAAGCCGGCCCTGATGTTTCAAGGCACATTTATTGGTTTTTCCTCGTCAACACTCCTAAGCTGACAGTGTGGTGGAAGCTACGTACTTGCTGGACCAGTCACCTGTCGTTCTTGCCACACGTGATCACACTCTGGGTAAAGCGATAACAGGCAGTCGATTGATTCGTCCGATGAACATATAGTTTACATCGCATTGTCAGCTTAGGGGTGAACCCGAGTGTAGGTAAAATGTCATAGACATTTATGCGCGCTCACAATCAACTGGCGACTGGGTGTTGTTTTCCTATCACGCAACCAGCGGAGTGAACAAACTGGTACCCGGCACCACCGTGCGGGGATAGGATAAATGTATGCCCTTACTCAGTTTGTTTTGCTTTATTGCAAAAGGGCTGCGACGGTTTAAAAGAACACTTTCTTGCCGCGGAATAATGCCTTGTCGTCTTTCGGCGCGTCTTCATGTGAATAGAATCAGCTCCCAGTGTGTTTTAACGCCATAGCGTTAATGAGCTCGTGTTGCAGAAAAGCTGACGTCGGTGGCGTGACGCGAAAGCCCGGGATTGGTCGACAGGGTGATGACGTCACAGCCACATGACCCTGCGCGGAAATTTCAAACAACGCACAACGCTCACGTGAAACGTGACGTCACGCGTGGAATGAAAGTGATAAAAAGACTACATGTAATGCGAATTAAGGATCGCCGCATGTCTCAAATGATTTCACTTTATGAGGTAATTCATTATCTACGAAGAAATATTTGAAGAATCTTAGGCGGGATTTGAACCCACGTCCTGTCGGTTGCGCGCCAGCACGCTACTCACTTAGCCACGTAAGGCAGCTTGCACGGCTTGGGAACGGAGAGTGTTTTGTCATGAGAACTAGGTCGTTGTGTGACTCAAGAGCATGAGAAGCGAATGAGAAGGCGATGCGAATGGGCCCCGATAACGCAATCGCGTTCCACTCTTAAAGGCGAAGCTTAAGTGTCCTCCAAGTTTCTTTTTTTTTTTTTGCGTCATTGCCGTGCAACCTTAAGCAGAACGCGACATTCTACATGCTTTAAAAAGAAAAAGATAAAGATTAGTTTTGTGTTTTGGTGGAATGAGTTATCTGCAAACTAGCAAGGTCCCAGGCTCCAACGGGGCGTGTGTTTGTGAACTAGTCTTCTTGCGCTGTGCTGGGCTTTCAAGAGCGGCGTGTCAGTCTTGTACCTGGTCTGACGTGCGAATAACGATTCGTAGCCTTGTTCGCCTGATAGACCCTCATTACAAATCGGACCGCCAGCCGTTCAGTTTTTCCACTGAACTATTCAAATTTTACACTGTGCATCGACATGCTTATACATCATATAAAGGGCAGTTTGACACTCTCGACATCCATTCCACGATGTTCTGTGCGTCTTGACAACGCTCTTCGTCCAATTTCCCAATATATTCAAAATGGTGTTTTAAATCATGTGCGTGGAAGTTCCACTAGTAAAACAAATAGAATTGGCAAATTTTCTTAAAAACCATTTTGAATAATGTTACTTACAGCCAGCGCCAACACAGATTGAAGGGGCACTAAAGTGAATTCTTAGTTTGCAGTTGACGATGGATATTTTTTGTGAGCATCTTGCCAGAAGTACTGATTTCAATCATGCGTCTAGAACGGACTTTTATTCTCAAGTTCGTCGTCACAGCGGGAGAACATATCAAATGGGTTCAGCAATATAACATCAACCGTGATGCTGAACACAAGTAAGCTACTTTTCTAATATTGATTGAAAGGTCAAGGAGTTAACAGACATTTCGAAAAATTACCCAATCATCAAGAAGCATGTTGTGTTTGTAGGTACACGCGATCTGTATACTGCCGTCTGGAGCGGTAATTTGAAACCAAAAGTTTTAAGCAAATGGCACGTTGCCCGCGCGTCCATCAGTGTGTGCACGTCAGAACGCACTGGTGCACGTCACGTCAAATTACACTGTTGCATGCTCCTTGGGCTTGGATAATTTCGAGAAACATCTATACTTCGTTTCACGTTATCTGCGAGCGAAGCCAAAGGTACAAGTACAAGCAGGCTGCCTTGAATAATGCTTGCAATCCACAGGCACACGTGCGAAACAGGAACACTCAGAGCGCTGGGCTCGCACTTCTAGCTTTGACTTCGCTCGCGCATAAGGCGATACGAAATATATTTGCAACTTGTGGAGGGCCCTGAGACACACGACTGAGGTGTTTGAAGCATGGTAGGCTTAGGGTTCCTAGGTAGGATTTGCTTGCTTATTTTTTTCCGGCCTAAAAAGAACGCACGCGAAATATAAAAGCACCACGAGACAACGCGCCCTTGTGCCGCGATTGGTGGGCGCGTTGTCACGTGGTCGAGCGTCCGACACTTCTTCGCTAGAATAATCTAGTGTGGGTTCGCGTATAGTACCAGCTGAGGTGAATACAGCACTGACTCTACAATAGTAGGTAACACTTCCCCCCAAACCTCGCTTCTCCCACCGATAGGCTTCTACGCCTATGACGCGTGATGAAGCGTTTTCTTCCAAAATGCGGTCGCTAGGTAAAAAGATGAAAGGGTTTGAGGGGGAACGAGCTATAAGAAAGGAGGTTAAGATAGCGGTGAACCGACGCACCGGCGTTTCAGAGTCCGTTCAAGGTTGATACGCCACGTGGCGTGAAAGTCAGGAACTAGGCCGGCATGTCCCAGAAAGCTGGCCATGGACGCCCGCGGCGCTCTGTTGTTATCTTCTGTTTCCTTCTCGTTTTGGGCACAAGTTCGCCCCATTAAACGTTTAGTTTCTTCAGTTTTCATCGCATCATCAATTGTCATTCGTGACAGTTTGGTGGAGGTGCTGGGTATCGCATTCCATGCCCGTTAAACGTACAGAGCGCGACACTGTTAGCGCGAACAAGCGATCGCCGGTTTTTCCAGTTTTTCTTTTTGAAACCAAGGGATGTCATCCAAGTTATCATTGCTACGCAAAGAGCTCATTTAATTTTATAATGTAAGCGATACGATTTCGTGCTCGCTAATACCATTTAGAAGTAAAATGCGAAAACGCGCAGATGTCGTGTTCGCGCTAACAGTGTCGTGATGTGTACTTCTCAGAAGTTCTGTCGGGCGCGATCATTTTCCAGTGTTCGGGCCCGACTGCCGCAACCAAGGTCAGCCTCCCGAGTTTGGTCAACTACCAGAACAGCTGAGGAAGAAGAAGGCGCCGACGATGAACACCACGTCACAGCAAGACGGAATGCCACCGACATCCATCATCCACATGCAGGACCCGCCACGGACGCCGGCAACTTTCAATGGCGACCTCTTTTAAGATGTGTACAACTGGTTAAGCAAGTACGAGCGCGTCGCCGGGTTCAGCGGAGAGGAGGGGGGGGGGGGGGGGGAAGGGGCTGAGCAAAACTTGCTGAACGTCTACTTCGCTTTGGAAGGCACGGCCGGCTCCTGGTACGAGAACCACGGAGCGTCGATTTCATCGTGGGAAGAATTCCAGGCCGAGCTGCGACGCACCTTTGCCAATTAGCAGTGACGACAGTGGGCCGAAGAACTTCTGCAAGCAAGAACCCAAGGGCCGAAGGAGAGCATCACAAGCTTCGTCGAAGACGTTCTCCGCCTGATAAACCCCACCGACCCAAATGCTCCTGAAGAGAGAAAGCTGCTGGTCCTGATGCGGGCCTGAAAGAAAACATCTTCGAAGGCCTTGTGCGGAACCCGTTGACCACCGTCGAAGCCTTCATCACGGAGGCAACAAACATCGAGCGCGCCCTCCAAGCGCGCGCTTCCCACTACCAGAGATATCCAGGCGTCGCTACATCTACCCTGTTTTGCGGCGAAACTGCCCCTGTTACCCCGGACATCCGCGAAATTATCCGGACGTCGTCCGGGAGGAAATGAGAAAGTTGCTACCAGCCGCTTAGTCGTCCAGCGACCCTCTTCATCGCCGAGGTTGTGCGCGAGGAAGTCCAACCTGAAGTTCCCATCAACACGACGACACCGGAGGAACCGAGGTTGAGGCCGCCATGGCCCGACGACCACCGCAAGCTAACGGCTAAGCTACGGCGCCGCTCCGACGAGACACCCCGATGCCGGTGTATCCTCCAAGGCCAGTACGCCCGCCAGGAACGACCCTCGCCGAGGAAGACCGACGTGTGGAGGACGGCCGATCGACGCCCGTTGTGCTACCACTGCGGAGAAGCCGACCATCTCTACCGCCGTTGCCCCTACCGGCAAATAGGGCTGCGCGGCTTCCACCCGAACGACCCACGTCCATGCTACGGTGAGCGACCGCGGGAGATCGAAGAATACCTCAGATAACATCAGTCTCCCCCGCCTGCACCTCACCACGGGTCCCGGTCGCCATTGCCGCGTAGTCCAGCTGCGCCGATGCACCGACCCCGTCGTGAGAGCCTGTCGCCCTTGTCGCGCCGGGAAAACTAAGCGCGGCAACCCTTGGAGGTGGAGTTGCCGTAGACCAACGACGTGAAGAGCCTCCAAAAACGCCGGAGGCCCCCCGCTCGACCGACGACGTGCATGGGAGCGACGCTTTTGCAACGGTGCCCAACAGCCTCAACGTGACCATCGACGGCCGCGACGCGTTGGGACTCGTGCATGGACACACCGGAGCAGACTACTCCGTCTTGGGTGGGAAGCTTACACGCCGTTTTCGGAAAGTGACAACGCCGTGGGAGGCCCTCAAATACGAACCGCCGGTGGGCACTTCATCACTCTAGTCGGGATTTGCACTGGTCGTGTCGAGGTCCACGGTGAGACGCCCTGTCAAGTTCGTCGTTCTGCAAGACTGTGCGAGGGATGTTATCCTCGAAATGGGACTTTCTCTGCCAGCCTGGCGCCGTCATCGACCTCGAAGAAAACCGGCTGACGCTACGAAAACCTGCTTCCCCACCCGAGGAACCGAAAGCGACGTAATCCGCTATCCGAGTACTCGCAAACCACGTGAAATTACCGCCGCGGTCGAGTGTATTCGTACTCGTCGGGATCGATGAAGCTTCCTGCGGCGAAGTTCTGCTCAAGGAAAGCTTCCGGTTGCTTCTAGAAAGAGGAATCGGTGTCGTACGTGGAGTAACAGAACTTCAAGACGAGCCCGCCATGGTCCTGGTTACAAATTTCATTGGAGAGCCCTCAGCCCCTTACGAAAGGTATCGCGGTGGGCCACATCGACGAACTCGAGAACTGAGCCACGATCGCTGCACTTTCGGAATAGCTGACTTCGTCGCAGCGCGAGAGAACGCGCCCCCGGAAATTGACATCGACCCGAAGCTCCTAGCTACTGAACCAGGACGGCTGCTTGGCCTTCTGAGCGAATGGTGTCACGTCACGTATGAATAAATTAAGTTTCTCCGCTAGATTTAGCGGGAAAATTGACGTCACATGACCTTAACACCAATTCAATTTCCCCGCTAAATTTAGCGGGGAAACTGACGTCACATGACTTGTCACGTTCCCTATAACCAAATTCAGTTCTGACGTCACGTGACCTCAGCAGCAAATCAATTACCCACTAAATTTAGCGGGGAATGAATGGCGGTTGAGGTCACGTGGTGTCAATTTTTCAGCTATATTTAGCGGGGAAACCGGGGAAGGAGGAGGAGGAGGGGAGGGAACGAAGGAGGAGGATAAGAGGGCACGCAGGAGGAGGGGAAGGCAGAGAGGAGGAGGAGGAGGAGGGGGAAGGACGAAGAGCAGAGGAGGAGGAGAGGAAGAGAAGGAAAGGTGGGGAGGACGAGGGGCAAAGGAGAAGAACGGGAGGAGGAGGGGAGAAGGAGAGGGTACGTAAGAGGAGGAGGGGCGTACCCTCCCCTCCTCCTTATCAAAAGCTGCGCTCTAATTTCGCTTTACAGGGGTGTGTAAACGTCTTTCATTTCTTTTAATTAGGGAAAATCGACACATGGTTCCAATTAGAAACTTGCTGAGCGTCATCAAAAACTACTAAATGTGTAATTTTCAGAAAAGACTTTGAGCGCGTGGGCTGCGGTAAGGCGCCCGCGCACTTTTTCACACACACACAAACACACGCACACACACACACGCGCGCGCACGAGCACGCAGACGCACGTGCACGCGCGCACACGCAGACGCACACGCACGCGCGCACACGCACATGCACACACACACAAACACACACACACACATATATATTGTTAATTTAGGTATAGTTCATATGCAAGACACCCCAATGTAAACTTAAGAAAGGCCAGAAATACAAAATTCAACGTCATTTAAAAATAAAACAATGTATTTTTACTTTTTTCGAATTTTTTATACGAAGATATCTTTTTTTTTTTATATATACACGAACCAACGTTATAGACCCCTTTTGAAAGTCACGTGCCGATTATTAGAAGGTCGGAACCACTACACAATGGCGGAACAACTGGGCCTCTAAACTCGTCAAACACAAAGTTTGGGCCGAAGTTGACGGAGCGCAACGATTGGTCTATCACGATGATGACTTCGCACTTGTTTCGCCGATGTCCAATCGGCGCGCACCGCGAACTTGCGGCTCCAACTTTGTGTCTGACGAGTTTAGGGCCCCTGGCGTCGTGGAAGGTGCAACTCATTCCATAAGATAGCGAAAGTCGGAGCGTGCTGACGCTAGAAGCCGGCGAGCCAAACAAACAGTGTGGAAAGTGCACCGTCACTGGGCGCATCACTTTTTTCTGCGGGTGTGTTTAAGCTCAATAATGCAGCCAAACGGATAAAGTGTGTCGTGATGTTGCGGTTTTAGTCCGCTATTGTGCAGGGGTTCCACAGCTGCCGACAGAGGGCAATCTTTCGAAAAGGGTTCATCAGATTAGCTGAGTTACGGAACTGCTCATGGACGCCGCATGCACGAACAGTACCCCCCCTCACTCACCACGACTCGCCAAGCGTCGCTCGACGCGCCGCCAGACGGCTGCTTTGGTAACGGAGTCAGGAGACGTTCGTTTCAACGTTACTAGAAACGTAAAAACCAACGGGAAAACACTCTTTTTGTAGTAACTTTTATTGGAGTTTAGTACAAAATGAGGGGCGCGTGATGTTTTCTAATATCTTTAGTTTGCTACGTTTTGCGGCACAATTAATATTGTTTTCATACAACCATGCCTCAGCGGCGATTTCAGGTAGCGCGTCCCGACCTAGGCTCATCTTAACTTCGGTGACATTTCGCGGCGCGTCCGCTGGGGAGTCGGGAGTGGCACCCCTGTAACCCTTTCCACTGTATCTGTTTCGACTCCGAAATGGCCGATTGAAGCCAAAATAGATGTTACGTGCAGTTCCTCGAGTGACCGCTGCAGGATAAATGGCGGCATTGTGATCGCCATTTGGCGCTTCGGCTGGGTTCTTTGGACTTCCATCGTAACCGAAAACTCGTTGTTTTGTTCAGTTTTTTTTTTCTACGTATCTCAGGTTACGATTGGAGAAGATGACGATTTGAGGAAAAAGAAATATATCTCCGAGTTGTTAGTTAGCGCTGCGAGTCTTTTTTTTTCTTCTTTCTTGTGTGCCTGTGAGAGTGACTGTGTGTCCGCTCTGTTCCATCCAAGCACGAATTACCAACTAGTCCAAATCACCACATTGTCGTCTGTCAGTCACTGGGTTCGCTTTCTCCTCCATTACCATATACTTCTATCAATGTATAAGCTTTTCCGAACTGTGTGATAGACTCGAAACCAATAAGAACTATGATCATGTTGCAAAAAATTATAATAGTTAAGTAAAAAATAGGAAGTGACAGAGATATGCGTCGTAGAATGGAGATGCAAATATGTCTTCTTTTTAAACGCGCTGCTTAATATGATACAAGCATATATATCAAAGAAATTTTATTGAACATTTAAAAACACCAAAACGCTTTATTATAAAAATACAAAAAATTACGTTGACGTTTGGATTTTTAGTTTTTCTTTTTAAGTTTACAATGTCGTTTCTTCTATATAAACTATACTTAAATTAACAATATTATAATTTTTAATAGGTTTAGATACAAGCTTTCATTTGACAGGTTTCTTTGCCTTAAATGATTGTACATCGAAAGCCAGCTTGATTCAAACTTGTCCTATTATTTTCAGAAATGCAAGATTCGAGAATTTTCATTGTATAAAATAAATCATATAACGCACTTTTAGAGGACTGTGACCCTTCTATACATAGTTTTAAAGCACACAGAAAAAAGCTATAATTGTGAAAAAAATAATCAAAAAGCTTCGAGACTCCAAAATGTGTCCCTCGTGAAACTGCAAAAATCTCAAGACCTCCGCTCTGCCATTTCGAAGCGCAAAACTCAAGAACAATAAATTTTCCGTACTTCTGTTTTCCTCGTTTGCTCTAGTCACATTTTCCACTAAAATACATTTTGTTTCAGAATTTTCGGAGGTCAAAATTTTTTATTGCA
Source organism: Ixodes scapularis (assembly GCF_016920785.2). NCBI lineage: Eukaryota > Metazoa > Arthropoda > Arachnida > Ixodida > Ixodidae > Ixodes > Ixodes scapularis. The sequence goes on along the minus strand of NW_024609835.1, from coordinate 132,776,153 downwards.
CAATTTGAGATGAAATTACCGAAGTAATAAATCCCGAAGTCATACGCACTCAACCGGTTTTAATAGGAACAACGTATATATATATATAATAAACATTCAAGCTGTTAAAAATGCGGCACTCGAGAAACGTCAGCTACGGCCGTGTTTAGTATGGGCCTCGGCGAAATCGAAAGTCAATGCACGCACGTGCGTTGACGCAACTACGCTTGGTGGCTTGTGAGGTCCTCGCGATGCACAACGAGGGCCATGGCGGCGACGTCCCTGGGAGGCCGTTGTCGTCTGTCAGTCAATGGGTTCTTTCTCCTTCAGCGAGTGAAGGTCGCCGCGCTTCTCGCGCTTCGTGATATATCGCAGCAGGTCAATGTTGGTCACGATTCCAATGACCACCTCTTTCCTCATTGACGCCGTTCCTGCCACTGTTATAGAAAAGAAAGAAAGCCCATTCATACACCGGATTGCTGTACAAGATATGACATTGGTGACTTCAGCCAAGCTGTTTTCAAATCTGCTCTCAGATTTCGACGAACGTGTTGGCGTAGTTACTAAGAATATGGAAGTTAAATACTGAGGAGGTACAAGCCTGGTACATGCCAGTCCTTGTCCCTCATTTCAGTGCTTTGTGTTTTTGATACCAAGGTCCGTGAAATTATGACACAGTTTTGCATTTTAACTTACACTTTTGCGATCGATGTTGTGGAGCCTAGTCTGTTGCACACACTTCAGTAATACAAATAATAAAAACCTGCAGATATCGTTCCAGATTCCTTCTAAATAAGTTGATTCCAGCGGGCGGAAAGGATATGTATTGCTTGCAATACACACGTTAAATTACACCTGAACCTTTACACAAGGTATCCAACTTGAAACAAGTATTTATCGGTAGTAACAAGGCACAGCAACACTTCTTTTAGGCAATTCCTTTTTCGTAGTAATTATTTGGACTCCAAAAAATATATCGTTTTCCAACGTTACGGCAATAAAAGCAATTCCTACCTTGCATCTGTTCAGCGACAACAAGAGCGAAGTGTCCGTGCTCCAGGATTGTTGACAGCTTTCCCAAAGTCGTATCCAGCGTCACCTGGTTTGTATCAAAATAATGATAGTTTTAGTGAATGAAGAAATTTAGCTTCTAGCATGGCCCTCCTCCCTGAATGATATAGATGACAGGCTAAATAAAGCAAAACGTTAGTTGCTAAAAAAGTGAACAAACAAACAGGAATGGCAGTCATGTTCTTTTAGCTTCAGTCTTGGGTAGAATTCAAACCAAGGTAAACTTGACAGATGTATGCATTTTACAAATGCTGCAAGTTTTGATAGGTTAGCTTAGCGAGATTTCTTTTGTAACAGCGTAATAATATCGATGCATCGTTCAAAGTTTCTTCAGTTTCAAGTAAACCATGGCAAGGTATTTATCTCAAGATGCATAATGATTGCAAATATTGACAGACATGCAACCTTATCGCTCCGCAGTCAATGAGATTACGGTATTAGCTAATTCACGAATCCTGCATGCTTTTTGTTTTTAAATGTAAGGTCTGTTTGCTCAGTTCCCGAATTCCAGGAAACATTACACCGCGTAAGATAATTAAGCTACGCTGACGCGGTGATGTTCACGTTGTACTGTCGGTAGTAATACCGAACCCTTATGAGCCACAACTTGCGTGTACAGTCCTTGTCAAAAGTTCAGAGCCCACCGCGCGCGTGACCGGAGTGGGATTGGTCTCGAGCGGCGGCACTGCTATGAACGCTCGCTGACTGCGAGCGTTTTGAGAATCAGGGGAAACTTCGTTCTTGCGTCGCAATGCGAGAAGTCGCGACGCAAGAACTCTCAAAACTGATCCCATTCCGGCCACGTGCGCGGTGGGCTCGTGGCCGAGAGAGCTGTGGTCCGATCTAGGAATAGAATGCGAAGTTGACGTCCCAATAATTCGGGCTTTTTGACAAATTGAAGGGTAATAAGAAGTTTAAGAATAAAGGGTCACAATTCTTTGGGTCCCCCGAGCAGCTACGGGCTTCGCAGTGCGCATGCGCATATCTTCTGCGCTTGCGCAGTGCGACGCCCCAAGCTGCTTGGGGGACCCAAAGCGTCGGGTCCACCATATTCCAAAACTCTAGGAAAAGCTTATCGGGACCGTCAAATTCTTAATGTTGCCGATCGTTTCTCCTGACTTACAACCCGTTTGAGTGAACTCCTTAATTCTCGAGGGACGTTTCATTGCTCATGCCTGGAAAACGTATCGAACAACTTTAAGACTATTTCGATCCCGTGATTACGCGACCCTTTATATCCGCCCGAACAAATCATCCTTCATAAAAAAAAAAAAAAAAACTGGTTGGGGCCGCCCACCTTTTTAAACTGGTCATAGGCTGCCTTGGAGACCGGCGTGCCAGTATCGATCAGACGAGCTAAAATCTTGGACATCAGATTGCCCAAGGACACCATTCCCAAGACCATGCTGCAAATAAAGGCAACCAAGGCAAATATCACACAGCAGGATAAGCAATACAATCCCGAGGAGTTTTTACTAAATTAGCCTTGTGTAAGATCAGTGCGCGGTGAACCCACAAACATTTTAAAAGCGAGTACATTGGGGAACTACGCTCTCCACAAATTGGCTGCCACAGCTACTGTCGTTAAACCAGGGAAGGGCCAGATAGGCAGCCCAACTGCACAATTATAAAATTACCGTAGAGAACACGTAACAAACGTCAAGAGTTTAGTTTTGTATCTTTCAATTGCTGGAAACACAACAAGAGTTTGGAAATACCTAGGAAATACTAGGGCTAATTCAACAGTGTAATATCCTCGGAACATTATCGGCGTTCAGTGGCGTACCAACTTGTTTTTCAGTAAGAGGGCAAACCAGACCCAGACCCCCCCCCCCCCCCCCCCCCCCCCCCCCTCCCCAGGGCCGGGGGCAGTGCCCTTGGAATCCGTTGGGCGCCGCCGGCCAGTGTTTGCACTGTCCAGTGTCGGCTGCTTCAGGGGGGGTGGGGGGGGGGGGGGGCTAACACATGCTTTGACCCCCCCCCCCTCTGAGAAGTGGGAGGGGGGAGTAAGCGCCCCCCCTTGCCCCCCCCCCCCCCCCCCCCGGGTGTGTACGCCCATGTCAGCGTTTCATAAAGAAACAAATCTCACCACATTACGGGGTGCTCAAATAAATGTTTGTTTTACCAGCTTTGCGCGAAACTGATTCGATGCAGGCAAACCCTCCTCAGCGGTTTGAAATCTGACGTCTTGCAGTGACCACCAGGTAATGAAATACGCTGCCCGCGGACGCGGGCAGTCTTTGTCCAAATGAGGTTGACACACATGAGAACAGAACTGGCGGGCGGCACCGCACATCCCAGGGTCAAACTCTTTTAAAGGCCGTGTACTCACCCGCTGGCATCCACCACAGGCACCTGGTCGATGCTCTCGGCGCTCATGAGTTCGATGGCCTCCTGGCATGTCACGCTTGGTAGCAGCGTGAGTGGAATGCACAGCTTGAGGGACCTCACCGTCTGGTTCCACCACCTGCGCGACCACGAGAAGACATTTCTCCCAACGAAAGCCACTCGAGTATCACAGCACACTATGTCCACGAGGTTTCCTGTGGCGTACATAGCTTTTGGGAACAGTTTTCTACGTAGCTTATCCGACCAGTGTCAGTGGAAAACCGGCACTTCGTACGAAACGTGAGCCTAAAAGAATGACACACGCGTAGTAAAGCCACTAAACTAACTGCAATTGAATCGATCGTCCGAAGTCGATATTTCCACTGCACGCTAAATCTCACCAGTGTTTACTGCTCATCTCCGAGGAGAGATCCATGAATCCTCGTTCGACCATCCAAGTGTCGGAGAGGAATTTGGTCATGTAGTTGCGAACGCCGTCGGGGAGTACAACCACGCATTTCTGGCCTGGCTTGAGGGACTTTGCTGCATGCACGGCCACCGACATGGCCGCCCCGCTGCTCCCACCTGCAAAGGCACGAACGACCAATCAACCAGGTGTTGGCATCAGCGTGACTTCAAGGACGCTGTATTTGAGCACTTACCGCAGAGCAAGCCTTCCGCGCTGATGAGCTTTCTCGCCATGAGGAACGAGCTGCTGTCGTTGGACTTGTACCACTTGTCCACCAGCTGAAAATAGATTCGAGCTCCAAATTTAGTTGGGCGAAGCAGTCTTTTTATAGGAAACGCAATACCACAGGAAGATGCAACGCTTGTTTAAGGAATTGCCTTAAAGCAGATGCGTATATATCATAAACGCGGTGAAAACTTCTTGTAAACACACGCAACACACGCGCGTGCGCACACACACACGCACGCGCGCACACGCACACGCACACGCACACGCACACGCACACGCACACGAACTAAAGTGATTGAGGTTAAGGTATAAAGCTTTCAATTATTCTTTATTAATCCAGGGTGTTTTGTCCTGCAACGTTAACTGACTTGTCCCAATACTCTCGTCCTTAGGAAACCCCAAATGACAATTTAGCTGCTTCTACCTTTTAGCTATATTGGCATTGGATTTCCAGAAATGCAGTCGTGTGTACATCTGAGTGCAAAATAGTTGTTTAAACTAACGTCCTTGCTTACTTCTCTTTCCAGAACGGTGGGAATGAAATCGTAGCCGATGCCTTCCACGTCGTACATCGTCACGCGAGGGTCATCCGGTTCGTCAGCACCAACAGCCAGAATGGAGCCTTGCGGATCCACTCCGATAATCTGAGGACGAAATATCAGAGGTCACAAAAAATACTTTACGAACCGCACCATCCTGCGGTGTGACCAAAGCACACATCACGATGATGCAGCTTGGTGACTGACAGGTACTTGTGAGCTGGTTCACACATTTGCATCGGTTGCGTCTACAGCAACCAAATTGACAGACACGACAAAAACGCCGGGACAACCGTGGCTCTTGATAACTTCACGAAGCTACTTCTTGTATTGCTCGTCACGCTGTGTCAGCTGTGCACGGCGAACTTTTCCCGGTGTCTCTGGCGTTGCTGTCATGTCTGTCGCTCTGAACACAACTATCTGAACCCAAGAAACAAGATGACTTGAGCTGTCAAATGCGCATGCGCAAAAGGCCTACCTTGCAGTCTGGCAGCTTCTCCTTAATTTTGCGGGCCACGCCCGTGATGGTGCCCCCGGTCCCGGCACCCATGACCACCATGCTGACGTTGCCGCCACACTGTTCCAGGATCTCCTCGGCAGTGGTGTCGTAGTGGGCCAGTGGGTTGCCCGGGTTGCGGTACTGCAAACGAATTCCAGTCTTTCAAGGCCAACAACGCGCTATCAACGGCACTGTGAATTTAAAGTGCACGAACCACTCTGGCGAATGGTGGTATTGAACGTCAGCGAGTGTCCACGTACTCGTTTTATACTTCGCTGCCTTGACAGCCGAGACGAGGTAGCCGCTGGCTAAAGCGTAGCTCAGCTTTGCCCGCGGAGTCAAGCCGTCTATGACACCGACGACCAGAGGCATCGCTTGAGGCTCACCTGGTCCAGGATGACCCCTCCGGGGATCTCCTTGCAGAGCCTGAAGGCGACCGACAGGTGAGACTCTGGCGAGTCGTAGCGAGCGCTGGTGGGCGTACGCACGATCTCGGCGCCCAGCGCGCGCAGCACGTCCACCTTCTCGCGACTCATCTTCTCCGGCAGCACGATGATGCAGCGGTAACCGCGGATGGCAGCGGCCATCGCCAGGCCGATACCTGCGCCCGGGACAGACGTCAAGGAGTCTCAAGTAAGGAAGCTGCCGTGCCTCGGGGCATTTTCAGGACAGAGCAAATTTAACGCTATTATTATTTGAGAGGAACATTGGTGCATGTGTTGTGGTGTGGGTTATATGTACGTGTTTTGATGCCCCCTGATTGGGGAGAATGAATGAAGCCAGAAAATATGAAAGTGCTGAGTTCTTATTTTTAGCATAATTAACCTAGGGTAATGCGCAAGTTGGATATTTTAAAGAGCAGAGTATTTTGCTAGATATACTGCAGGGCAACTTATCGCGAACACGGCGTCGATGCATTTTCTCACCAAACGTAATCGCTCAGGTTGGAGACCGGAATAAAAAAAAAAAAAAACCAATGCGGCCATCGCATGTTCTTGCTGACTGCGTACCTCTTGAAAGCGCGCTACATGAGACGACCTGCAGCACATGGCGGAACAGGGTTGCCGATATCGCAATCCTTGCTCGGGAACTTCAATCGTTATACAAATATTAAAAAAATGCGTTGCATGTACGTTTTGTTTAAAAAAGGCTCAATAGCAAAGGTGTTTCTGTTGTTGCAGCTTTTCACACTCGTCCAAGAAACTGAAAACTGCATGGCGCCCCCGGAGAACAAGCATGCACATGTGCAGCTGTAGCACAGTTTTAAAAATAGGGGAATTGACACTTGGGCCCAAAACGGGTGTAATGTAGCCTCATTTTTGGTCAGCAATGCTGCTGCGTGCACTGGCTTTCTTCAACTTTGTCAGTCTCTGATTTAATTCATAAGGCAGGGGTACTGGCACGGCTAGACCTTGATTCTTAGGAAACTATAGCAGAGTAGCAGAAAATTATCGCATACTAATTTACGAGTGTCTAAAGAGAAATGCAAAAGTCAACATCAAGTACGAAAAAAAAAAAAAACGATAGACAGAAGCCATCTGTGTCTCGGTATCCTACTCTTTCATTAATACACACATTTATTAAAATTGTTAGTTTAATACTAGCCAACGTTTCTTCCTAAAAAAACAAATATAAAGAAACAGCTTCGTCCAACTTAGCAGCGCTCTAGTGTGAGCGAACAGACGCTGGATTCAAAGACCCACTCGCGAAAAAGTTCGGGTACTCACCCGTGTTCCCCGAAGTGGGCTCGATGATCACGGAACCCGGACGCAAGATGCCGTCCCGTTCGGCCTCCTGAACCATCCGGAGTCCGATTCGGTCCTTGATGCTGCCCCCGGGGTTGAAGAACTCACACTTGGCCACTGGAAAATAAGCGTGGAAAAATGGGCGACTACTGAAAAGCAACCGCTTGTCGTGACAGTCGGGCCATAAAAAAAACACAAAAAAACCAAGTCTTTCATGGCATGTTGCCACTACCACAGTGTCTACAGAATGACTTGATTTCACAGGAGAGTCGTATTCTGAAGATCTGCTAGGACTGCAGAATTACTAATTTTTTTTTCCTTGTACAGGATCACGAGCGAGCCGAAGTAAAATGCGACACCAGAATGGCAAGTTTCGCCGCTCCAGAAGAAGTTTGGTCAGAATACGCTGTTAGCATCTGATATTGTCTTTCCTGGGAGCTGTTGCATGGTATGGGCATAATTCGATTAGCACGAATTCTATTCTCCTGTACCTGTGAGCGCATTGAACCTACCAATGGCCGCCTAGAACGTTACGGTGAAATATCGGGCTACGTGTAAAATTAATATCAAAGGCGTCCGAAAACACTGTAAATTTTATGTCACACCCTGTATATATATTGTAGCGGTGCTGCAGAGGCGCGTGCTAGAACCCACCGAGGACAAAGACGAAACGCGTGCAGACGGCGCGTGACACACTTCTAATTTGGTCTGATTTGGCTGTGGACGTCCTCTTGTAAATTAAAAACGTAACAAAATATATATATATATATATATATATATATATATATATATAACCTTTTTTTTTCTGCTTAGCTGCGATCACATGACCCTGTGTGGCATATCCTCAGCTCCGTCGCGACACAGTCACTGACAGCGTGAGAAAGGGTGGGCGTGGCGAGCATCTCATTATCGCTCCTCAGCCAATGAGAAGGCGTCGTCAGCCGATAAGGACCCCAAGGAACCAAGCACGAAGTGTGAAGAGTGAACATAAGAAGCCCACGCTCTGCGTTCTGAGGCTGTCGGCGGTGAATTCATAACTCCCGGTCTCGAACTGTCTCATGCTGGGAGGTCAGATGGCAGAAGTCCGTATAGCACTTACGAAGTTCGCACTCGAGGCCGTACTCCTTGTTGATCTTGTTGATGCGCACCATTGGCGTGTCTCCGACGTGAGCCAGAATGTCCGGAAAGATCTTTGCCTTTGGTCCCCTAGAAACAAACATGCACGTCTGTCACGAACTCCAATTAGATACGAAATATAGAAAAAACATATCGAGACCAATTATTGCATTTGAATTTTATCGACACACGTCGGTAGTAGGGTGGACTGCTGAGGGAGCTTGAGGTTTGTTACAGCGATATTACAGCGATGGTGCAGCGATGGTGCATCGATTTGCAGCGATGGTGCATCGATTTGCAGCGATGGTGCATCGATTTGCAGCAATTTGCAGCAATTTGCAGCAATTTACAGCAATTTACAGCAAATTACAGAGATTGCTATTAGTAGGACACTTCGCGGTTTCGCGCCGTCGACAGCGCTCCATATCGACGCGGGCCATTTTCGGCACTCCACTACAACATTCCACGGACCGCGATAACAAGATAACAAGCAAGCAAGATAACATGCATGGTCAGTAAACAAACAGTCCCCGCCAGGCAATCTGGCAATGCACTGCGATAGGTGTCCAAGTGATCCAGAATTAGCGGAAACAATTACGCAGATAAAACTGCCTTAGAATACTACGACGCATTCTGTTTCAGAAAGCGACGGGAAATCAAGTGCGTTAGTGCCCCATCAATGCACCTGACTGATACAGTTTTATGTTCTAAACGAATCGCCAGAAACATGGTATTAATAGCATGTTTGTTTCAATAAACCTTCATTTGAGAGTGCACTTCGATCGTCTCGTCTGCATCCTCGTCCCTGTATCTTCGTCACTTTTCGTTCAGCCCGTGCGACTACTTGCACCGAAGTGACGTATGAAAACAGGCTCCCCACTTACACAGACAGCTGAAATTCTCTCTCCTTAATACACCCTCCTTATTGGTTCCAAAACGCTATGGAATTTTCGTCCGGTGTGTTACTCGGTTGAATACGAAACGCCTATGCGGACTCTATGGTGCGCGCTTGCACCTTCACCGTTCATTCAGTGCATCCGCTCCAAGAGGACAGCTTAGCGGCTCCGACATCACACCTCAGACGTCTCTGTGTTTCAGAGTTACTAGATTACCTCAGTTGTGGAACTAACGCGTAACTCTCACGCCCTTCAGTCCGCCTCCCTTCGTTTTAAAGCGAAAATTTAGATTTTCGCTTTAAAACTAGATCTTATAAGAGTACGGTGGAACGCCATCTGTAGTCGGTGACAGGTCAAGAACGAAGTGGAAGCACCGCCCACCCCTTTCCACTCTAGTAGAGCGAACGGTGGACAGGATGTCGTCTCCTCTCCAGCGTTCGCTCTACTAGAGTGGAAAGAAATGGGAGGAACTTCCACTTCGTTCTTAGTCTGTCACCGACTATAGACGGCTGTGCTTCGAATCGTACGTATTCCACAGACTGCAGTTAGCGTAGCAGCCGACCGGCGCGTCGAACAACAGGAGGCGAGTCGTGGTGTGCGCGTGCGCGCGCGCGTGTGTGCGTGTGTGTGCGCGTGTGCGTGTGTGTGCGCGTGCGTGTGTGTGTGCGCGCGCGTGTGCGTGTGCGTGTGCGTGTGTGCGCGTGTGCGTGTGCGCGCGTGTGCGTGCGTGTGCGTGTGCGCGCGTGTGCGTGTGCGCGCGTGTGCGTGTGCGCGCGTGTGCGTGTGCGCGCGTGTGCGTGCGCGCGTGTGCGTGCGCGCGCGTGCGTGCGCGCGCGTGCGTGCGCGCGCGTGCGTGCGCGCGTGCGTGCGTGTGTGTGTGTGTGTGTGTGTGTGTGTGTGTGTGTGTGTGTGTGACAATTCTGACCACCGTAGTTTTTCCTTTATAAATGTTTATTCACATCATAGATTGGGCCATATCACCATGGTCGAGTTAATTTCCATCGGCCGACGCTCTGCGACAGGTGCCCGACGTCTACAATGGCCATCTGTCCAACGAATGGCCGACCTCAGTGGGCAAGGAAGAGTCCAAGTCTCTGTTGTTTAGCGAGCATTCCCCAGAACTGCCTCAGTAGCGAAGCAAATGCCGGGCATAGCTCTTGCTTGGTGGTCGACATAAAATAAATAGAGAAGCCGGGGATTCGCCGAGCATGGCCATGGCCATGCTCGGCAATAGGCCAAGCTAAGTTTGAGCCCCGATAACTGCGCATTTGCCGTTGACCGAGCATTTCCCGATTGGACAAAGCATGTAAGTACCCAGCAGTAACCATAATATGTCCGAAAAAAAAAAATGTACCGGCGAATGTACCGAATTTTTGTGATACAAAGGACTTGGACCTTAGGGGGGCGCATCGGTTTGCTTGTAAGTGTGAATTGGTGTACACAGCATTATTGGCGACGACACCTCACAACGGAGAGGATGAAAGCATGCCGTGAAGACACCACGATACAGCCGAAATGAGAAGAATGAAAGCACAGCTGCACTCAGTTTCACCATGTTTCACTCTAAGGGCGAGCTAGAGCCCCAATGCGAGTGTTTAAGCAATGAGAGCGAACTCCCAACTCCCGCCTCCCTGCCGAGCGCGTTCGCTCATACGGTGCAAACATCTTTCAGGGAAACATGCTCCTAAGTGTAGCCTCGGTTTCACTGGCACATAAAGTGAAAGAAATTATAAGGCGCAATCCTCACGAACGCACAGGAACGAGTTCGCAGCTCTAATGAGCAATTCACCTTGTGGGTAGGGAGCGATTCAAAAGCGGCCCATGCTCGGGATTTTAAAGTGGAAAATGCTAGCGCGCGCAAGAGATACAAGAAATAAAGCTCTCGAAAACCGCTCCAAATCCACCAAGGAAATTCTCCATGAAAAGCAGTTTGAGAGAGCCCGTGCTGGCACGCGCTCTGTGCTGCCAGATGTTGCAATTCAGGAATTTATCCTCTGTTTTCGTCCCAAAAAAAGCCTTTACGACGTTCAAATTAAGAGCTATGCAAACTTTTTGTAATTTTTCTTGACAGGACGCGTCTAAAGTTCTTTCGTAACAAATACGCTATCTTTCTGGGCTTTTTCGTTATCGCGGAACATCTTCGTGCCAAATAGCTAAACATTATCTTGAGGGTCCATTTAACCAGATTGCTTTATCAGAGCCGAGGCTACAAAGATAACCGCAGTTAGGGTTATTTTTGCGGCTTTCAGGACTCTAGTGCTTCCCAATGGCAGCCTACGCAAGTTGGTGGGTCGCTTACTTCGATTGCAAATCAGCATACTCTCAAGAGTCCTCTTCTAAATGCTGGACTTTCTCTTCGCATTGTGCAGAAATGTAAAGATAGTCTTATCGGTGTCCAGGAGACCGACAACAAGGTAGGTAAGCACAGGAGTCTCAATGTTTTTATCTGGAGGACAAACTTGGACAGCCTATGTTGTGAACAGCCCTTCTATTCGCAACTCCAGCTCGCAGCTCGCCCTCTCGCGGACGAACGGAGAACCTGAGGCGCGGGGACGGCAGTGGCGGCAGCGGTGGCCCGGAGGCGGTGGCAAAAACTGTCGGCCTTGGTGCCTTTCGCACTTTCGCAAAAACAACAACAAAAGCAACAAAACGAGAAGGGTAGAAATTAAAAATGGAACTACTTCGCGAATGAACTCATTTTGACATATTTTCGGGAGCTACAATTTAACCTCGTGTATTGGTGCGTTGAGCCTATTTGGAGGCAAATCATAACCATGAAAAAATGGTCGGAGCACCCCTTTTACTCGACGTCCATTTTGCTCGGCCAGTGCGGTAGCTATGACGACCGGGTAGTTCACTCCAGCCTGCGGGCAGTGTAATCGGGATGGCGCCCCCAGAAATCTTTCAAAGCGTCGGCTGGTTGCTACTCTCAAGTTTCCAGCGGGGGTCCTTCTCAGGTTTTCCCTAAGCGTCGAGAAACCATGTAAAAGAAGGAGACGAGGGCGCGGGGACGTCAGAACAGCGAGCTCCGGTTAGAATGACTAGAGGCTACGCGTAGCTAACTGTATTTTTCTCTAACACACTCGTCGAATGTGTTCGGAACACCGGCGTCCGGCGTTTGGCTTTCAGATGCAAACGCGATCGACGAGTGCAGTGGAGACGAAACCTGTGTTCCAAAATTTAATCGATCCAACTCCGGAGTAAAGGTTCTGTACCGTGACGTTTCAAAACTTACTCGCGCTTAGTCGATGAGGTCAGAACTCTCATTCCAGAAGCGGATTGTTTACTCCGGAGTAATTCCTAACGCTACTTTCCTCGATCGGCGGGTAACGTCGGATCAAATCTAGTCAAAACGTCACGTGATCTCTTCGCCGTCTGCTCGTCGTGTGCTTTCTGCGCCGACAGCCGTCAATGCTTGTTTACTTCGTTGGCTTTTGGTTACGGACGTTCGAAATGACAAATAATAAGGTGCAGCCATTTGTGTGCGGTTATTGCGATTTGCTGTTTTCGCGCCACATCCAGACCGTGCACCTTCCCCGGGAAGGTATACCTGTTGTTATTGTCAAGGTGCGAGCGGAAACAAGAGATTTTCCGCATCCTCGTCCTCGCGTTTGGAGGGAACTGTATTTTTACGTTCAAGGCTGAAAATGTTCGAACACAGCAGATGGTGTAGAATTATTGCCGCGCGCGCAGCTGGCCAAGCAGGCAGCGCGTGCGTGGCCTAACGGCTAATGTACAGTGCCCCTCAAACTTAACGCCGCCACTAGATCGTCCGGTTTATTCATTTATTAAGCTATTCCTGAACCTAGTGGTCGAACTACTTGGTGAACATTTGCGTCCCCGATAAGAACCCAATAAGGTTAAGGTAATCGAGCAGCTGCAGCGACCAATTTATCTTTGGGTAGCATGCAATAGATCAATATTTGCGTAACCGAGTGGCGGCGTTAAGTTTGAGGGGCACTGTACATGCCTTCCACGCGAAAAGCCAGGGTTCGATTCCTGGGAGCGAAGCACCTTTTGTTTATTTCTGCAATTTAGTGTTCTGGTAAATTCGAGAATACTGTTGCTTGTTCGAAGTCCGAATGTTCTACGCGTCGAACCATCTACGCCGATCATTCTAGAAGCGCCAAAGTCAGTTTCGCCTCAGCGTTCGATCCTGCTGTTTCACCGACTTCGACGCCCGCGATGCTCTGTTATTTTTTTTCCTCTTTGTTTAATGGCACAAGTTCGTCCCATTAAACGTTTAGATTTTCTCAGTTATTCTTTGTTTCATTACCTCTTCATTGGTGACAGTATTTTTTTCCCCCAGAGTGTGTGCAATGACAGGACAAAAGGCTTGCAAAGCAGTCAAGGCTTCGAAGACTTCAAAGCGCAAGTCCGTCTGCTTCTTCTGCAGGGGTAATGATGGCGTTAGAACGCCGAGCTCTGATTAGCCCTGATAGAAGGGTAGTGGGTAGACCACTGATCTCTATTGTAGTAGGCTGGATCGCGGATCGCGGCCTCAGCAGCTGGGGCCGAGTGTCGCCACCGGCGGCCATTCATTGACACCAGCCAATGCATGGGACTCTATGGGAAGAACGAGAAAAAGTGCCGTTTTCCCCTGTTTCTAAGCTGTTCTCGGCACTGAAACTTTTTGGATGCTTTTCAATAAGCTCGTCAAATAGCTTCCGTACAAACATTAGAATTGACAGCCCTCGCAATTCTTATGAATAAATATTTTGTGGTCGAGAGTGACTCCGCAGTAGTGTAGCTCAATGATGCGAGTTACTTAGAGTTACCGCGGAGTCGGTGGCGGTTTCGATGAGTTGGGTTTAGCGGACAAGCTCCCAGGCTTTGCAACGCGGAATTCGCTCACTCTCGGAAAGCCGTTGTCGAGATGGAACTTTTTTGTCATTCATCAACTTCTGGGCTTCCCTAAGGACGGTCTTATTGACGGCAAGTTCCTTTGTTTACTCCACTACGAGAGCAAGTTTGCCTGCTCAGCCGTAGGTGCTCCGGTACGTTTAATTTTTTTATTTGGCGACCGGACGTTTGACAAATACCGATTCGATCTCCAAACACCCGACATTAGGATCGCAGCGCACAATAAAATACTCGCCTCCGAGCACAGCGTACATGCTCCAATATGCTTACTTTTGTGCGTCTGTCCCATAGACTTCCGTGTATTGCCTGGTGTCAAGCAATGGCCGCCGGTGGCGACACCGACGGGCTCCCGATCCGCGATCCAGCCTACTAAAATAGAGATCAGTGGGGTAGACCCCAAAGCAAGCTGCCTTGAGGCCTGCTCACTATCCTTCAATCATAGCCAATCAGACCTAGGCGTTCTGACGTCACCACAACCCCTGCAAAAAAAGCAGACGACCCCCCCCCCCCCTCCCCCTCCCTCTTACGCTCCTCTACCGCCAACGTTTTTAGATTATCTCAGTTTTGGAACTCCCACGGAACTCCCGCATATAAATCGTTCCATTAGGGTCACAGCGGAGAGGCTAAAAAGAGAAAAAAAATGCCCTCCCCCTCTCACCCGCATGTCGTCTGCTCCGCCGACTGGGCAGTACCTAGCATCCGGCTGGCGTACAAACTGTTTAAATTCGCGTCATTTTGGAAATTTCAAGCGCAGATGCGCTGATTTCGGTATGCCAGTTATCGTGTATTACTATGCCAGATAAAAAGACTAACAGAGCCCAATTGCTCAGTTATCTATGTGCAAATAAAAAAAAAGGGAAAACTGTGTCAGACTGGCCGGTCTCTCCGGCGAAAAGTGAATCCGGTGGCTGTACCTTTTTTACTATACAAAAGTTCGTACTGGTGTAGGCCTTTAGCGACCATGAGCGGATGTCTGAAATAACGAATAAAAACGTGCTCTCCTGCCGCAATACACGCAGTAGTTGAGGGTAGTACTACCGGCTGACTCAACTGCTATTCAAGTAACGAAAAAAAGATATGTCAGTTGATCATTTACCGAAGTAGAACAGAGAGCTCTAGGCTGATTTTGGAGTAGCCATAACTATTCTAAGAGCGCGAACCACTTCACAACGGCAGCCACGAACGGGAGTTCGATGTTCCGTACAGCCCAAAGATGGAGAATGGCAACCTCCCGGTTTGTCGTCTGCTAGCGAAGTCGGGTGCGTGCCCTCTCTCTCGTTTCACTCCGCCGAACCCGCTGAATTTCCCGGATGTATGGAGAAGGCGCTGCTGTCGAACAAAATGGTGCCGCCCAGAGAGCGCTAAATGGGATGGCCTATACCCACAACTTTGTGTGGATATATGCAGTCAAAGGTACGGGGACGCTCGCATGAACGCCGTTTAAAGCTGTGAACGCAAATAAGAAAGTTGTCTAAAAGTATACCTACCTCGATTTTCTTGGCGTTTACGTTAGCTAGGATTGAATCAGACCTTGCGAAGCGCCACTTGTGACGAGAGTGGATTAAGGACCGTCTATTTAACGTATGTTGCTACACTGACTACATCGCTCTTCCGCTCGCATGGCATTATCCCGTTGACCGACGCAGGCCATTGGTTTTCAGTGTAGATTGCCAGAGGTAAAAAAACAAAAAACAACGCGCAGCTCTTGATGTATAGTGTTCTAGCGGTAACGGCATTTCAGTGTTATAAATGTCGCCGAAGAACGTGGGCAATTCTTGCAGGCCAATGTTTCCGGACGAGACCTGTCTGTGTGGGGGAAGTATAACCTAATTAGTAATTTGTTCGCTCCGATCGTGTAGTGTGTGCCAGTTCTCTCGAAATTATGATAATTTTGCATTGAAAAATAGTAGTAGTAGTAGCAGTAAAAGTAGTAGTAGTTTTTAATGCATTATTTGGCATCTGTATGGAAAAATAAACTCTCGTAATACGATGCTTTTGAGAAGCCCATCAAGCAACGTGTGTGAGTGTGTGTGTTGGCAGTGTAGTCGGAAGAGAAAGCAGAGGGCAATCGTGGGTGTGGGCTCATATAGCTCCCTCTCTCATTGATGGTCTCCTATTCCTGGCCACAAAGCGCGTGATTGGATCCGCGCCCTTGCCGATAGCTGACGCAGCCCTCGTGTCCAATTCGCCTCCTGCTTTGCCCAGGAGGCGCTGTAGAAAAACGAGTTTGGTCAGTCCATGATCTCGCCGCCGTAACGCTCTCCTCCTGAGTGAGCCAATCAGCACGCGGCGTAGAGCAAGAGGCATGAGCGCATCCGCGTGAACTCCCGGCTGCTCCCACCTGAGTGGGGAGGGCCGCCATCTTCGATCATTCTCCCGGCGGAACGCGTGGGATCGGCATCTAAATCTCGATTATTGCCTTTTATATCGCTGGCTCTGGCAAGAAAATGACATTCTGTTATTCCTCGGTGGGTTAAAAAGCTAATAAATGAAGATTTTTCGTCGTATGGCCACAAACTTTTATTCAGGCGAAAAAGAAGTCGGCCCGTAGCAGACGACGCGTAGCCTCAGCAGTGCTCTTCTCCGACCAGTCTCCGACAGCGTTGCTAAAAATGGCGTTCATCTCCTCTCCGCTCCCTTCTTTCTCTCTCGCTCCTTCGGCGCTCTCCTCCCTTTCATTTACTTTTCTCCTCTCCGGCGCCTTCGTCGCCACACCCACTGGCCAAACTCTCCCAATATACGGCTCTGAGAAAAACCGGCTGACAGCGCCCCTACGTTTTGTTTATCGGTGTTGGGTAGTACAAACTTGCTCATTCCAATTAGTCCCGCGTGCAAACGTTAGCCGGCGGTATGAATTCCTTCCGTGCAAGGAATCGAGCCGATTTCTAACGTGGAAAGCTGCTTTCGTTCCTCAACACGTCGCAAAGAGAATAAACTCTGTGATGCAAGCTACGTCTACGCTGTACAAAAAGCCGCAAATTTGGTATCGGCGTTCTGTCACTCGCAAAAACGGCGAGCTTTTTATGATATCGAGCTTGATGTGAGCATTACGAGATACATTAACGCATCTTTTAAGCAAAAACTCCCAAACTGCAGCCCCTTCGTTCAGCCAACGCTATCAGCTGATGACCAACCTTGAAAATGCGCGAAAGCAGATGCAAGCGATCGAGCGTCGACCGGCTGTCTGTCGGCCGATCACATCGTTGATACTTCTTTAATTAACTCTTGAGAAGAGTTTGATCACACCAAAAGGCCAGTGGCCCGTACTCGTAGGTCTGTGGCACCATACAAGACTTTATATACACACACACACTCGCACCCGTAAATAAATAAATAAGAATGGAGGAAGGGAGGGAGGCCAGCGCGGCATCGAACACAATAATAATAATAATCTTTGATTTCACAGATGTTTTACCCCGAGTGGCTTGCTCGGCTAGGACAGAAAGGCGAAAGCCCGTACGCTTGTGCGTCTGCTAGCCAACCACCCGGGGCAGGAGAAAAACGAAAAACTAAGCTGCCTTTCGAGCTGTTGCAGCTTTTCTTACACATCTGCGATGTAAGCTTCACGCAACATAAGATCAGCAGTAGGAGCTCCGCCTCCAACACATGTTTGTTGATTTCTGTGGCGCGTTGGTGCGCGCGCATGCTCGATGTAAACTTCGTTTCTGACGCTACAAGCGTGAGCATGTGGCCCTGAACAGTGCTTGACAGGGTCACTGCCCGCAGCTCGCACTTGTAGCATCGTCTGCTGAAACGAAGTATAGTTCAATCGGATCGCTCCACTGATCGGACAGTATAGCGTGTTCCTGTTCGTAAAATTCGCATAACGCACGTTTCGATGCATGCCACGGCCGCTTGATCGAGTGGCCGTGCCTTAGCACCTGGAGGGCGAGAAAAACAATTGTCTCGCTTACTCAGTGCGCTTTGCGGCTAGTATCGTTTCCTCCGCTCGACTTCACACGGTTTCGATGGGAATCTGTAGAAGTTCACTCCGGGGATCTCCCTGTTCTTGACAGTTGACCAGGGATTTCCCTAGACCCACCCCTCGTTTTTCCGAAGGCACCCCCTTAATTCACAACGACTCCTATATTCGCTATGCCCCCCCCCCCCTTTAAACCCCCCCCCCCCCAAAAAAAAAAAAAATTTAGACGCCCCCCCTGAATTCAATTCCTGGGGAAACCCCTGCAGTTGACGACGCAACAGTACCGTCGACGGCGACGTTTCGAACGCATCGAGGCCGCGCATGGGTTTCGACGTGCTTGGACGAAGGAGAAAATACTATCTTGGGGCGAGCTCGGGTCCCCGGGGTGACGTTGTGCGGTGACGACTACGGATGACATATTTTAAATCGCGACCACGAGAACGCACAAATAACAGCAGCGCAGAGAGGCAAAAGGCCGCCCGAACAGGTTTGTTATTGTACGAGGCCGCGGGGCCTTGGCAGGCTTGCACTACTCAGACATTTATTGCCCGCCACCGGAGGGCGCCACGATACGTTCAAAGCTTCAGCGCAGGAGGCCTATACACGCTCAGGGTACGTGTCCTAGAAATGGCGGACAGACGATGGCGCGGACTTTTCAAAAGTGTCTATTATCTCCCTCGCCACCTCACAAAACCATTTACCAGGACGTGGACCTATCCCATTGAGGTATTCTTTCAAAAATGAAGTATATGACTTGCCGACAACACCGTCCTCGGTTTTTCATTCATTCGTTTCTTCTGCGTGGGACGCATAGTGCCACTCGTTTGCGAATTGGAAGATGAATTGTTCCTTTGATCCAAAGGACGGAGTCTCATTTTAGGATTTTCGCAAATGCTTTGTTAACAGAATGAGTCGACCGTGTGTTTTCACGCGATGTACAGTAAGAGATAAATCTCAAAGTTGAGCACTTGTGCTCAACTTTGAGATTTAGATCTTACACAACTTAGATCTTACAACTTAGATCTTACACACACGGACGGCGTCCTCAAAATAGTTCTCTCCTACACTGTATCATAATGCGAACGTTACTAAAAAAAAGAAAAATATAACAACAACAACGACATTGATTAAAAAAATAATTAAATAGCTGAGAGACATTTGCAGGTTTTCATTGATACCGACTCCGGAAACGTTACTATAATAACAGTGAGGAATATACACACTAGCGAAGTACGTAATTCTATCGCATTTGTTCAATCGCTTCAATCTGGGAGCGCCAGCTTCTATTCGCTCCGATTTAACGAATGTTTCATCGCATATTCTAATTCACTTCCTCACCTCGTGCTGTGACGATGTGGCGATTCTGTGGCCGGTTTGCCCAGCGCCCAGGTGCAGGCGCTGCGTTTGTCAGGCATGATAGCAGCCTGCGTCTCATGAGTGCAGTACCTGGACCAGGAGGGACACTTTCGCTCTGGAAGGAACCAAAACAAGGATAGATTCAGAAAAGCGGCGCTAACCGCAAAGAGCAATTTATTAGGACATACTTCTACTTAGCTCAGGCAATTGTTACTGTACGAAAATGTATAGTACGGTGACAACTACAGATACCTAGGCCACCTTGTGCAATAACAGCACAGGACGGCCATGTATAAGCTGGAGGATTGAATGAACCGAGCCCTGAATATCGAAAATAGTTACGCACGATACTAGGGAGCGTAGACCACTTTTGCATCTCGGCTACACTATTTGCAATCTGCTGAACGAATACGCGAACCCACTCATTGAGTAGTCTCAAAAGCGCTCTTTCGTGGCTCGTTTCACCCCTCTGCGGCCGCTATGGTTCGAGTGCAACTGACAATTCTGAGAGACACTTGAAAAACCTACGAAATTTGTGTTGTGAGAGAGTTACGAGGACGTCTGATAATTCAGGCCCGTTCTATTGATATCACATGTCTAAATTAGAATTAAAAGAACTGTCTTCTTTTATATGAAAAAAGAAATCGGATGTACATTTAGCTAATCCGGAGTTCTTTGATGTAAAGCCCCGCCTAGCCAAGCCAGTCACTCGGCGGAAATGCCGTTCGGAGCGGCATTGCTACCGGAAGTATGTGCTGGGATTTTGAAGCATGCTCTTCAGCGCGCGCTGGAGCTGTATACTGTGGCCGTGGTAGCCAGGGGATAAAGGTTGCGGCTGCGAGAAACAAGGACACCGCTGCTTCTTATGTCACGTGCCAAGCTATTGCTTGAATTGAATTCCACGCTTCATACGAAGCACATATGTACCAGTGACTCGATTTCATTTCTCACCGCAACGTAATCAAACGCTCTCAAATGCAACTGTGCGTAGGGGCCTTTACGTTCCGCTAAAACCGCCATTAGAGAGTATAGGCATAGGCAGTTTTAGCATAGCGTTACCGCAATCTACCATCGCATAGGTTAGCGCAGGCTACTGTAGCACCATAGCACGGCACGGCTTCTGGCACGCGCTGAGGAGCATGCTTCGAAGTTAAAGCGCGAACTCGTGGTAGCAATACTGAACTGTAAGGTAGCCTACGGTGACGCTATCTTGCAAATCGACGCTCAAAGCTAAAATCGCGGGCTGATATTCCAATTGCTTCGGCCATATATTATTTGAACTGCAGTCGTACTACTTCAAAAGTTGTGGTCCAAGGACTCCAGGGCTTCAACTGTACAAAAATGTGAGGTGCTTGTTTAAAAAAGGGGTATGCAAATTTGTGTTATCGTGAGCTAAGTCCCCTCCCACCCTCCCGACCAATATGACAGCAACAACAACAACCAAAAAAGTCTTTATTTTTCGGAGAAGCTACTGATACGCCGTTTGGTGTCTGCCTCTTTTCAGACATGTGATAGCAGCGCCTCATCAGCAGACAGAATACGAACCCAGATTATCAGTGCGCGGTAATCTGGCGCCTGCAATTCCAGTTCAGCTGGACCGTACGTTTTCGATGCAGACCAAGCGACAGGTGCCTTGCCCTTCAAGGTGCACACTCCGCTAAAACACCTTAGGGCAGGGGCCTTCATTCTGGGTCGAGCATGAACACGCGGTCACGGTGATAACAGTGATGCAGTTTTTTTTTTTCGTTGTTGTGTTTGTGAAGGGCTGGAGGGGACGTATAGTGAGAAATGTGGCACTGGACATTAACTCTCTTCCTCTATAGGCATTCTAACATCAGGTGAATCACACCGATAGTGCGAAACGCGACTACTATACGGAATGTAAGTGTTCTTAAAGAAGATGTGTCGAGCAACGCTACGCAAAAACCGAACGTTTTTCTTTCTGCCAGGATAAGACATGACGCCACCGGGAAAACTCCCAGTTGGTCTGGCCTTTCTCTACCTAGATCCATAAAATGCTCTATAGTCGCTGACCGAGTGAGAAGGGCAGGGCACTTCGAATTTCCGGCCTCGAGCACGCGCTCCATGCCTTCCGTCGTGCTTTGCCGCTTCACGCGTGCACTCGAGGTGCGCGAAACGTCGAGGCGTCGTCCAAAGTAGGAATCTTCCGCGCATGTCGTGACGACCGAAGCTCCTCCTTGCTTTTCCGCCTTGTTTAATGACTATAATAATAACAATACCTCCTACACCATAGCATGGAGAACGAAGCGACCCTGTTTGCGTGCAACTACAGTCTATACTTCAATATTAGTGAGGCTGTGTTGGGCTCCAAAAGGCTTCCGGGGCCGTTGCACAGGGCTGAAACATGATGTGTCGCACAAAGGCAATGTCATTGTGCACGATTCTGCTCACGTAAAGAGGCGAAAGAAACAATGTCATTACAAGTCCTCAGCTTTTTCCAGCTCCCGACTATGAATAACTCCAGAGTTGTGAGGTGTCCTGAATTGTCACTTTCACAAACGGTAAATGCCTCGAGACTGCATTGCCTTCAGCGGGGTGACGGTAGGGTCTACAAGCAGGGAGTGGTGCAGGTTATTTATATAAAGCCAGGTTAAGGCGCTGCACGCGCCTAACCTAAATTGAGTCGCCTAACCTCAGTGTTTTGTGTATAAAATAAGTGATATTTAGATTTAAAAAACAAAACAAGAACACAGCCGCCGTAGGCAGAAACAACCAGTTATAGTTTTTTTTTTACTGCTTACCCAGCTAAGTTTTTTTTTTTAATTGGATGCGATTTTTTTTATTACTTCCAGGAACTTATGGTGGCAAATTGTGGAACGATACGTTACCAAGCTGACTTGTGCGATAACTTGAAAAGATTCATCTGGATTCGGAGGCGCGCGGCGGATTTGCTTTCTTCTTTGATTGCCTCGACAACGTGGCACACAAAATTTGAAATTTGGCCAAGTACGCGCAGTGTGAATGGTGCATGCGTTCGCACTTTAATACCCCCCTCCCGCCCCCCCCCCCCCCCCCCCCCCCGCCTTCCCGTCCATTTATACACCAACTCATGTTTGGATGGATGGATGGATGAATACGGCTGAGCCCTTTGGATCGGGCGGTAGCTTACGCCACCTAGCCATTTTGTTTTACCTTTTAAGCTTAGAATATTTAAATGTGAAATCTGTATTCACTCCGCAGTGCAAAGAAAGTGAGGCTATGAAACCCACTTGCCATCAGTGGATAAGAAAATACCTAGTTTTCTCTCGATTTCTGCCACCATTCACTTAATCTTTGCTTGGTAATCTCTACAGTCTTGAAATCCACTCTCCCTTCGCTGTCTCTAAAACCCAATGACTTTATTAAATCTATGTTGTCTTCGGTAGGCATAGGGTGAAGCCCTTTACAGTAGAGTATCAAGTGCTCAGCCGTCTCCTCCTCCTCTCCACAAGCAGTGCACACTGTATCAATTTCCTGGTACTTCACTCTGTATGTTCTGGTTCGCAGAACACCCGTTCTTGCCTCAAACAGCAATGAGCTTCCCCTAGAATTGTCATAAATGCTTTCTTTGGCAATAACTCTTTTGTTTAATCTATAGCTTTCCAGAGCCGTCTTTGTCTGCATTCCCTCTAGCCACCAATCTCTTTCTGTGGCCTTAACTTTCTTCTTAACTGAGACTTGCTCTTCCGTATCTTCGCTATAGCCCAAAAACTTTCCTCTTAATTTCCTAGTGCGCTGTCTCCACTTTGTGTCTACACTCCTCATGTATAAATAGCTGAAAACCTTTCGTGCCCATTGCTCCCCGTCCATTTGCCTCAACCTATCCTCAAATTCTACCTTGCTCACCGCTTCCCTGCTCTCAAACGATGCCCATCCCATGTCTCCTTGTACTCCCTGGTTTGGCGTTTTGCAATGTGCCCCCAAAGCCAGTCTACCTACTCCGCGCTGTTTTATTTCTAGTCTCGCATGCACTTCGGATTTCATGCATAGCACTGCGTTTCCAAAAGTCAAGCCAGGCACCATGACCCCTTTCCAAATCTCTCTCACCACCTCATACCTGTTGTAATTCCAAAGTGCTCTATTTTTCATTACAGCTGCATTTCTGTTGCCCTTACCTATTATATACTTTTCATGGTCTCTGAGATATTCTGCACCATCACATATCCATACTCCTAGATACTTGTATTTACTAGCTCTCTCAACTGTAATATTCTGTATCTTCAGCCTCTCAACTTCATCCTCGTTAAAAATCATGACTGCCGATTTTTCGCTACTGAATTCTAAACCTAATTCCTCTCCTTCCCTACCACAGATGCTCATTAATTCCTGCAACTCTGTCCTGTTGTTAGCCATTAGTACAATATCATCCGCATACATCAATCCCGGTAAGGATTGCTGAATTTTTTGGCCTAGCTTACTGTAAGAAAGGTTGAACCCAAGCCCACTCTTCTCTAGTCTATCCTCCAATCCTCTCAGATACAACATAAACAGCAAAGGCGATAACGGGCACCCCTGCCTAAGGCCTCGTCTTATCTCTATTTTCCCTGTCGCCTTTCCTTCCCATGTTATAATCACCTTGTTATCTTTGTAAATGTTCCTTAATAGTGCTGTTGGTCCTTCATCTAGGTTTAAGTTCTCCATTATGTCCCACAGGTTTCTTTGGTTCACATTGTCATAGGCACCCTTGATATCCAGAAATGCCAGCCAGAGCTGTCTGTTTTCTATTTGCGCTATTTCTATACACTGTGTTAGAGAAAATAAATTGTCCTCCAACCTTCTTTGTTTTCGAAACCCGTTCTGTAATTCGCCCAGTATGCCCTCGCAATCTACCCATTCCTCCAGTCTGTTCTTTATAATCTGCATTACCAACCTGTAAATAACCGGTGTCACGGTTATAGGACGATAATTCCTAATATCAGACTTATCTCCCTTTCCCTTATATTTCATACTCATCCTACTAAGCCTCCATTCATCTGGAATATTTCCTTTTGTTATCATGGTACTCACTACCTCCCTTAGTTTTGCCTTAGATTTAGGACCCAAATTCTTCACCAGCTTGATAGGGATACCATCTGTGCCTGTCGACGTGCCACTAGGGACTCTTCGTTCCGCCTTTTCCCATTCTCTTTGTCCAAAATCCGCGATGTCACAAACTGGACTGCTACTTCCTTCGGTTCTCCTATCTTTCACATGTAACCGTTCCCGAAATTTCTCCTCCATCACTGCTCCTATATATTGTATCGCATCATCTCCCTCTAATTGATCTCCCTGATGCGAGAGTATGAACCTCTGTCTAGCTTGCGTTGTTTCACCGAGTGAGTTCAAGTGCTCCCAAAACTTCTTGGCAGCGTTTCTATCTTTCTTACTTACATTACTCATCCATTCCTCACCCTTTCTCTGAATTTTCGCATTGATCAAACTGGATGCCTCTCGGCGACATGTTATAAAATTGTCCCATTTTCTTTTTACTTCCGTTTCGGACTCCCCACTACGCTTGGAATACCTGTGTTCTCTAGAGGCTTCCTGACGTTTTTGTATCGCTTGCTTCACTTCTTTGTCCCACCAGCTTTTTGGTCTATGTCCTTGCTTCCCCTTTCGTTTACTCTTCACTTTGTCTAGTTCTAGAGCAAAAAGCCTAGTTAGGCTCTCATAGGTCCAATCTGTATACCGTTGCCCTGAAACTGCTGCCTCTATTCTTTCAACAACTATTTCCAACTCTTTGTCGCTGCAGAAAGTTTGCTTTGAATTATGTTGTCTAGTTTCAGCATTTACTTCTCTGGCAAAATTCAGCTTAATACGTTTGTGATCACTACCAAGACTTTTGGAACCTTCTTCATCTATTTTCATTACTTGTAACTTACCATATATTTTGTGTGACATGAGTACGTAATCTATAGTTGAATGCAGATTGCCAGTTTCCCAAGTTATGTGCCCGTCACACTTCTGACTGGTATTACATAAAACTAAGTCATGTTTTCCACCAGTTCTAGTAATATGCATCCAGTTGAGTCCGTATACCCATCCAGACCCTCAATATGGGCATTCATGTCTCCCATAATAATTATTTCGGAGCCTTCCCCTAGTTCACTAATGTCTCTTGATATGCAATCAATCATTTTTCTGTTTTCCTCTTTAGCACCTGTCCCGGTCCATAAGTAAACCACTCCAAGGACTGTTGATTCCCCAGCGACTTTTCCTTTCAGCCACAAATGTTCGGCGCACTCCTTTCTGATCCTTTGAAAGTTCATATTCTTCTTAATAAATGCTCCAATTCCAACTCCCTTCCTCGTTCCCTCCATTCTGTTGCATTCTTCCCACACATAGTCAGGGTTGCAAGGTGGCTGCTCCATGTCTCTGAGATGCGTTTCCACAAACCCATACACCATTAAATCCTCCTTTCTTAGTTGCTCCTCTACCTCTTCCCATTTTAACCTATTTCTACCACCCTGCATGTTAATATATCCAATGTCTGATTGTGCTGTTTTTTTATACCTGTTCTTACGTTTTCTCCTCTTTTTAACCCTGGGTGCCTCTCCTGACTTCGTTGGCTTTTCAATTACTTCAGTGCCCCCAGGGCCCTCGGTCCCCCCAAAAAAGCAGTCACCGTGCGGCCCATCCTATCCCCCACCCTGTAACCCGTGGCCTCACTGTAGTGAATGCCATCTGCAAAAGGGCGGGAGCCAGCCTCGTACACCTCTCTGTTTACTTCCATTACGTCGTACCGAAGCTGTCGACTCATACCCTTAATTACTCCGTTGGCTTCGACAACCCTCCTCTCCGTTAACCCGGACTGCCCCCGAACTTCTGGAATGGTGCACACAACCACATGCACATTCTCAGACACGTCCCTCAGCTTACGTATTCCCACGTTTAGCTGCTTTCCGAGGTTCTGGCTCCTACCCTTCAGCACATTCTGGTTCTGGCTCCGGTTTGTTTACAAACAAACCGGAGCGCCCCTAGCGGACGCCACCGGCGCCGCGCATGCGCGTTGGACGGTGGGCAAGAAACGCGCCGTCGCCCATAAACAAGCCATTGAGTTGCGTTGTTGTCGCCGTCGGTGTGAGACCCCGTGCTCTTTTTCGCGTTGGAATTGTTGATTCTACATTCTCCTAACAATGTTTGACTACTTGAGCGGCTTCAGCAAAATTAACAAGGCTCGTTACACCGCAGAACTTTGCGTGAAAAATGTAACCTGCGGCGATTCATTTCACGTGGACGCCGCCGAATGGGCGCTAAAGCCTGACTCCCACGATGAGATTCATCTCGCTATTTTCAGTCGCGAAGACGCTCGGGCTGCAAAAGCGTGGACTGCAGCTGAGATAGTGGACGTCGATACTGAAAACCGCAATTAGAATCGGGCATTACAAGTCGGTGACGGCCACTGGTAACGATGATCACCATCTTCTTGAATCTACTGTTTACACTTAGCCTACTTACCCCAACCAACATTCAAAAGTGTTTTCAGGCCTGCACTTACTTCTTATCGCAATTACCGGGTCAACGTTTGGTTTACGGGCCGCTGTCGTTTGAACGAGCTGACAACAAAAAGCAGGCAAGTTTGAACGAGCAGACGACAGTTCAAACGGATGCGCAATGGAGTGCGGGCAAGAAGCAAAGCGTCCCGCGTCAACAAACCATTGGAATTTCACGTTGTCGGCGTCTGCGTGAGTCTGCATACTCTTTTTTTCGTTGGAATTGTCGATTTCACGTCTTCATAGCATGTGTCTTACCACTTTAATCGCCTGAGCGAAATTATCAAGGTTCGTTACGCCGCTAAACATTGCGTAAATAATTTGACGTGCGGCGATTCATTCGCATGAACGCCGCAGAATAGACGCCAAAACCATGATAAGATTCTTCTAGGTATTTTCGGTCGCAACGTCGTTCGTGCTGCAAAAGTGTAGAAGGTAGCGGCGATGACTGACGTCAATACTGAAAATCGGAAGCAGGAACAGACCAAGCGTAACAGGTCGGTGATGGCCACTGGTACCTATGATCAACATCTTGTATCTACTGTTTACACCGAGCCAGCTTAAGTCTTTTGAGGCCTGCAATTACGTTTTATTGCAATCACTGGGTAAAAGTTTGGTCTACGGGCGGCTTTTGTTTGAACGAGCAAACGACAAAAAGCAGATAAGTTTGAAAGAGCAGTTGATCAGGCGGCCGTGTGAATTTGAAGACGCACTGAACCCGTGGGTGATCCGGACAACTTGGGGGTTTTCTCTCGTTCATGTTGAAACAAAGCAAATATATCTGGCGACCACAAAGTGTTGCCCGCACAAGCAATCGTAGGTCGACAGTGTCTGGTTTGCCCTTGTCACGGCTACTATCCACGTTCTCGGACGAACGGAGGGGGCAGAAACACATGAAAACTGATCTTCATACCTTTCCAGACATTCTTGGTACAGTCCCCGTCGCAGCATTTCGACAAGAAGGCAGGTTCTTTTGTCTGGTTTCTCCCAAAGGAACGCGGGAATGCATGTCTCGCACCTCGACTTCTGCCCACCACCCCAGACCGGAAGTGCGACCGACGCGCCACCACCGCGGCGTGACGTAGGAGAGTTGAGTTCGCGTATATAGATCTGTATTCTGCCCAGCAGGCGGTTGGATGAAAAATTTGTTTTCTATCGGCATCGAGAGTGACAGCTCGCATTGCCATGGCAACAACTTTATCGTGCCGTGTAATTCATAAATACCACAAGCAGGGTGGAAAAAAAATCACAATTTTTCTGAAGTCAAATACAATTGATATTATTTAAATCCGATGTATTTGATTAAAAATCAGCTTGATTTAATTTAAATCCCTGTAGATAGGTAATAATGGCTCTTTTTTTGCTTCATGTATTCTTAAACATGTCAGATTAATTGATGAATCCATCCGATCGCTGATAACAATGAAGAGGCAATCATTATCAAAGGCGAAATCTGTTCATGAGCACAAAAAATAAACAAAAGAATGAATGAATGAATGAATGCAAATTTAAAGTTCAGTTTAACTATTTTTTATTGATGTAACCCCCCCAGCCATACTATAAAATAAAAACAGCTTGACTCTTTTAGTAAGGTTTTTTTTCGCGCTTTGATTTGCTTACAATACGACATTACTTTTTATAGTTTTTTTTTTCATACAGATTTACTTGCAATAGGAAGTTACGTAGCTCATGAACGAAGTGAAAGGTAGAATGAAAGCTCAATTATACGATTTGCTCATACGAGCAATGCCTTTTGCTCGTGTTCTGCATGATATGAATCTTTCTTGCTTAATGATTTGCTTTTCCTATTTAAGCGTAAAACAAATGCGCATGGAGCATCACATGATAGACAAACGGTAAATAAACCCCTTTTTTAGGAATTATATTTGCAGAAAAGGTTAGATTTAAATCATTATAGTACAGCTGCTCTGATTTAAATCTGGATTGAAATCATGATTTACATTATGATTTACATACTCTTGATTTTTATTCTCCATACTGACCACAAGGTCCAATCCCTGTGGTTTGCTAAAAGCCTCCAATAGCTTTAAGTAAAGCATGATAACTCGCGTGCGCCCAACCTGCATGAATGTGTCGGGTCGAAGTGCATTTATGTACAAATGATGTTTGCTGAGGTGTTCACACATGAGTCCCGATAAGTAAGAATGTCAACGTCGCGAGCTACAAACTTTTTGTACTGCCTATGCAGTTCGCAAGACGAGAAAGAAACGCGTTCGTCAGATGGCCCACAAGGTAGTTATGCCCGTGAGTAATACCTGTCGTGTGGAAAAGCTTGATGAAGCTCAAATTCAAAGTCAAATTTCACGGTTTTACGTGCCACACCAGCGAAGGACATCTGGCACACCACAGCGACCATTTGGGGATTTTTTGTTGCACTCCGCAATCCCAGTCGTTCTCCGTAGTAAGTCCGCATCATATTGCGGGTACCACGACCGAGATTCGAGCCCGCCACATGGGGATCCGTAGGCCGGTGCTTTGCCTCAGAGAAGCTGAGATGGCTGTCGATGAAGGTCAGCGCAACTGCGTGTGTTGCGGCCGTGCATGTTTGGGCTTAAAGGTCGAGCAGGAGCACAGTGAAAGAAAAATACATAAACATGCCCTTTGGAGTGCTAAACTCCAGACTTCCACACACACACACACACATATATATATATATATATATATATATATATATATATATATATATATATATATATATATATATATATATATATATATATAAAATAACCCTAAACCTGTCATGTGCTTCACGTATGTGTTGACGTCCTGTTTGCAGGGAAACAATGCACAATAGACATTGTGAAACCGGAGTATTTACCATGCCCCTTCGCATGTGGGAGGCGGTTTGCTTTTGTTCCTTGACGTGGCTTTGATGTCTCTTACTTCCTATGGCGTGCCAGAATCTAGAAGACAGATATGATAACGCGTAAGCACGACCCGGTTTTCCCGGAGTTTCTCATTCGACATGCCTAAACGAGCCAACTTATAGCAAGAATCAACGGTTGTCGGCTCGCAGACAGCCACTCGGTCCCTCGTTCGGAGTATATCAGGTGCCGTCCGTTGGACTTTTACCCCCCAAATTTAATTTGAAC